>NW_021604616.1:5831600-5832838 GCF_004785775.1 Grammomys surdaster | reverse complement strand
CACCCTCAAAATTCCCACCCCCTGGGGCATCCAGCCTTCATGAGGTCAAGGTTCTCTTCTTCCACCTATGCCCAGCAGGGCCCTCCACTTTTACATATTCAGCTGAAGCCCTGGATCCCCCCCTAAGTGCTCCCAGGCTGGTGGTTTAGACCCTGGGAGCTGTGGTTGGTTGGTATTGTTGCTCTCCTCATGGTGCCACAAACCCTTTCAGCTCCTTCAGTCTTCACTCTAACTCCTCTATTGAGAACCCCATGATCAGTTCAATGGCTAGTTGTGAGCATCTGCCTCTGAATATGTCTGACTCTTGAAGGCCTCTGAGGAGATATCCATATCAGGCTCTTATCAGCATGCACTTCCTGTCTTCCGCATCAGCATCTACCTTTGGTGATTGCACATGGGATAGATACTCAGGTGGGGTGGTCTTGAGACGGCCCCTCCTTCAGTTTCTGTCCCTCACTTTGTCTCCATATTTGCTCCCTTGAGTATTTTGTTGCTCCTTCTAAGAAGGACCGAATCACCCTCACTTGGTCTTCCTTCTTTATGGGCTTCATGTGGCCTGTGAGTTGCATCTTGGGCATTTCAAGGTTCTAGGCTAATATCCAATAATCAGTGAGTGAATACTATGTGTCTTCTTTTGTGATTGGCTTACCTCACTCAGGATGATAATTTCTAGTTCCATCCATTTACCTAGGAACCCCTCGAATTCATTGTTTTTAATAGCTGAGTAATACTCCATTGTGTAAATATACCACATTTTTTGAATCCATTCCTCAGTTGAAGGACATCTGGGTTCTTTCCAGCTCCTGGCTATTATAAATAAGGCTGCTATGAACATAGTTGAGCATATGTCCTTGTTATATGTTCGAGCATCTTCTGGGTATATGCCTAGGAGTGGTATAGCTGGATCCTCGGGTAATGCTATGTCCAATTTTCTGAGGAACCGCCAGACTGATTTCCAAAGTGGTTGCACCATCTTGCAGTCCCACCAACAATGGAGGAGTGTTCCTCTTTCTCCACACCCTCGCCAGCATCTACTATCACCTGAGTTTTTAATCTTAGCCATTCTGACTGGTGTGAGATGGAATCTCAGGGTTGTTTTGATTTGCATTTCCCTGACGACTAAGGATGCCGAGCATTTCTTTAGGTGCTTCTCGGCCATTCGAGTTTCTTCTGTTGAAAATTCTTTGTTAAGCTCTATACCCCATTTTTTAATAGGGTAATTTGGTTGTCTGGAGTCT
>NW_021604616.1:5804670-5826600 GCF_004785775.1 Grammomys surdaster | reverse complement strand
TTTCTCCACAGGACAGGAGCAGACTGACTCTGTGTCTGCTCCAGCCCGGAGGACCAGGCAGGGGCAGAAGGGAAGTGGCAACTGTTACTTTCTTATGGACTTAGATCCTTCTTGGTGAAGATGTTAGACGCAGTGAGAAGTAAACGATGATGCAATGTTTGACCATGAACTCATTTTCTTGTCCCCTCTTGGGCTAATTTCTGAAATATTGATAAATTACTGCTATTTTAGCAGCAAGGGAATTGAGGCTTTAATTTGTAAATGTTTAACTTTTTTGTTGATAGAGAGATTGAGATGAGTGTGGGCTCACTGTTTTGTGTAGTATAGAACTCTGAAGGACACTGTGGACTCCTTCTCCTAGTTCTCTCAGTTGTGTTGAGTCTGTAATATGTCCAACAAGGAAACATATTTCTTGCCTTATTTATCTTCAGATAATTTGTAGGTGTCAGGAAAACAATACAGCTCCTTTTTGATTTTGCCATTTCAGAATGGTACACATAGAATCCAGGTTGGGAAATTGACTTGGCCCCGGGAGAAGAGTGCAGGATGGAAAGAGGACTGGAAAGCCCATCTCGGCAGCTCGGCAGTGTTTTCTGCTTCCCAGTCTTTCACAGTTCTCCCTGGCTCTATTGTTAGTGTAGTTGTATTGCTGCCATCAGCAGTCTTCTTGTACCTAGGCTGCGCGTTCACATAGAGCTTCTTTCTCAGAGCGGTGAAGCATACAGTAAGACACAGTGGCAGCAGGAGCACCCGCTTCCTTCCTTTTCTCTCTGAGCAAAATCAAAGCCTAGTCTCACATTTCCTCACATTTTCAAGGCTTTCCTGTAGTTCTCCAGAGACAAAACTCATAAATTAAGTTTATAGTGTGGAATAAATTCCGCTCGAATTTTTTTGCCTATAAGGTCTTACCCTAACCTTAAAATGGTTACTGTTTAAATTACAGGAAATTGAAATGCTGAGTTGTTAGTCTGACTTACATATGTGGTATTAATAATCTTAGTCGGGATAACAATAAATGGGCAAGTCTTGTTCCTACTTTTTCCACACGTCCCCCGCGTTCCCTTCCCACCCAGGAACACTCCATGAAGGTATGACAAAGTGCAGACTGCTGTGAGTGAAAGACAGTAGAGGATTAGCAACAATTACCCAGTGTCAGAGAAACCAACTTACTATGATCTTATTTTAAAACTTAAAAGAAGACACAAGTACAGGCGAGTCTAACAGATTATTCATCTCCTTTCAGCAGTGTTCTGTAAGTTGAGTCTTCTCAAAGGGCCCTCTAAGCAATGGATAAGGTTCTGGTTAAGGAAGCACAGGAAAGCTTTTCTGTCCCCTTGACAACTAGCTCTTCTAGGTGAGTATCTGCCTTCGCTGGCAGAATTGTAGTCATTCCTTGTGATTTGGGTGAAGTGACTTTGTGACTCTCACAGGTCGTCACATGCAATACCTTTCTTAACTACAGACTACGCCATTTCTAGGTCAAGAATTATGAGGTCTCTTCATACTGCGTCTCACAAATGCTTCAGGGTTACTGTGAGAAAACCTAGGTTTTGGTTTTTGCTGTGCTTTGACCCCAACATCCTTCTTCTTCAAGGGATACAGCAGGAAAGTAGTTAGTGAATTTACATGAGCAATGTATTAAGTACGCTTCCTGTGTTTTAAATGGCTGTAGATCTGTAATGCGTAGATCTTGACACTGTTAAGACATTGTACTAATTTTAGAGGTAACATTTTAAAAGGGTGGAAAGTAAAACTCAAGCATTTACTCCAAAGGCCCGTGCTTATGTTATAGTCTAAAAATGAATTTCTTATTCCTACTTGACTGACATCTTCCTGTATTAAAATTAGGGGTTGATCAATCATAAAAAGCACTTTATTTGAATATATAATAATGTCAGTTTAATAAAAAATACATTTAATATTTTATTTAACTTTGAATTTTTCTTAATAAAACTACTTCTCTTTAAATGTTTCAGTTGTAACTGTTAGAACTTTCCTTCATTTTTGAACCAGTCACATCCGTCATTTTCGTTAGTTTGGTGATTTTATATTGGGATATTGTTCTGACTTTAGCCATAGCACTGTACACTGTGTAATAGAAGAATGTTACATTAGACAACTTACTCAGAAATATGTATTTATAGTTTATACCAAAAATAATTACGTGACAGTATTTTAAAGCAGGCCATGTTTTAACCTGCTGCCAGTCAGCATGTCACACATGAAACATGCTCACGTTCGTTCTTTGAGACTCGAGCCCAGTTTTTAGTTTACTTTAGATCTTTGTATTTGCAGACTTGTATGTTCACTTTTTAAAATGGAACGGAATGTTTTTGAATAATCTTACGATAACCTGAAAATGTCTAACTATAATCTCTTTGAACAATAAATAGCACTCCCTGGGTAGTGTTATGAAGTAGCAATGCCACGATACACATCGAGTCTCGGTCTTTTGGCCGATTTAGCTAGTTCAGGTTAGGGTTTGATTGTTGAGTTCTGAGCCTTGCTAAATTTAACTAGGCTTGATGTCATTCCAGGGTACGCTGCCTGCAGCTAGTTCGTAAGACTCTGGATCAAATTAACTCAGGAAAGGAACACTAGTCTGGACTTTCTGGTTAACAGTCATAATTGTGTGATTTTCCAGGTGGCCTCCTGATAGCATCTGCTCACTTTGGTGCATATGTGTGTGGGACAGACATAGACTACAACACGGTTCATGGCTTGGGTGAGTAGAACTTACAGTGTTAAGCTGAGTAGGCCTTTAAAATCATAAGGTGACATTTTAGTGTATAAAGCACAACATTTTAATGTCATTTTCCATAAAGTTTCTTTGAGTATCCACATTTGACACTATGATCACCAGTTAATGTATGAGATGTAAACTGGAAGAATATTAACATGAATAAGAAAGATTCCCTCCATCCCTGGCCAGGAACTTGTCATCTTAATACAAGAAGGATTGTTTTGTTTGTTTGTTTTGTTTTTAAAGACAAACTAAGGTTGTGAAACAGTGTAGGGAGGGAAAGTATGAAAGAGATGGAGTGTCCGTTTTATAGTCAAGCTGGAGGGATGCTTACCGCTTAAGAGCACTGACTGTAGCTGGGCAGTGGTGGCACACACCTTTAATCCCAGCACTTGGGAGGCAGAGGCAGGTGGATTTCTGAGTTCGAGACCAGCCTGGTCTACAGAGTGAGTTCCAGGACAGCCAGGGCTACACAGAGAAAGGGCTACACAGAGAAACCCTGTCTCAAAAAACCAACCAACCAAACAAACAAACAAAAAGGACACTGATTATTTTCCCCTAAGACCCAAATTCAATTCCTAGCATCCAGTGGCAGCTCACACCGATCTATAACTCCAGTTTCAGGGTTTCTGACACCCATATGCAGATCTACATGTCAGCAAAACACCAGTGACCATAAAATAAAAGTAAATAAATAAATAGAAATGATTATAGTTTCTAGTTAAGATTATTATCACTGATTTACTCAGCAATCATGCATTGAGTAAGGTTGGATTAATATTTAGTCTTTGAGTAACATGAAAATTTAGATTTTTGTGACTACTTGAACATACTTGAAACACTTGAGGTGTCTACAAATTTAAAGATTTAAAGAGTCTGTCTTTAAATGAGTGTAACTTGAAACATTAATCCACTTTAATTTTGTAGCAATTACTGAAACTATTTAAAAACTTAAAAGCTTCACTAATGTTGTGTCATTGAATGGAATTAGAGCAAAAAAAGTATATTTCCCATAGTGGGATGCTATTAAAAATACTAAATTAAATTCATGCTTTTGAAATTGTTTGCCTTTATGCTGGTATTCCTTTCCTTCACTAAGTATAGGTTAATTTAAAGGAGAGGTTTAGTTACACTTTCTGTTGCTGAAACCCTTGTGTGCAACACTAATAACCTGTCGCCCTACCTTGACCTTACTTCCCCTAACTTCTTATTGACTCTTTGTGAATTTCATATCTGCACCCCAGTCCCATTCATGTCCTTGTCTCACTATATTTGCTGTCTGCCCTTGCAGCAGCCCGCACCAAAAGAAAAGAAAGAAAAGTCTCACCATGGAAGCCTGCCCTTTTGCCAGGAAAACAAAACAAAACAAACAAACAAACAAACAAACAAACAAACTTGCCAAAAAGTTTTTCTTGCAAATGTCCATTGCCCTGAGTCATAGATGGAGCCCTCTGGCTTCTGCTCCACTATCAGTACTGGATCTTCACCAGGACTCGCTTAGGTATCCTGTTGTTACCCTGTGTCATAGAGATATTAAAGCTTTGGTTCTGCAGGACCAGCCCTTTCCTGTGCTCCAGCGGTTTACCGATGGGGGAGTTCATGATGGTGTGGGCCATCTCAAAGTCCTGGATCTGGGCCTGGGTGGTAGCTGCGTTGCTCAATCTGCCAGCTCTTCCATGCTTACTCCATTAGGGCCTGCTCTTCAGCACTGCTCAGGCAAGGGGCAGGGTCAGCTCACCCCAGTGCTGCAGCTGGCAAGGAGTGGGGCCAACTTACTCACTCTCAAACTACCAGGGCCTGCTCTACCACACTGTCTAGGCTAGAGGTGGGGCCAGCTCTCCCACCTACTGGAGGGGGCTGTCTTCTGTGTAGCCCCAACAGAAGGTGATCTCGGGCATGCTCAGTGTATTATGTTTGTATTAGAGTAAGTAAATAAACTTCTAAGACTTACTCTAGTAGAAGCCACATACTTGTTTTAAGGAAATTATCCAACCGAGCTTTGAAGACAGTTTTTACTCATTAAAGTTTTGAAAAAAGTTATTTCATAGCCTTCAGGGAGTTAATTTTTAATTGAGAAGAGTTTTGTAGTGTTTATCCAGTTGCTAGGTATGTCTTCTGTTCTCTGCTTCTGACTTCTTAGTTTATATTGTAAAACAGGCTCGTGTTTTTCCCAGTTGGAAAGTCAAAAGCCTTTCCTTGAGTCCTGTAGGGTCCCGTTAGCTGTATTTCAAATGCTGCCTGAAAATCTGCAATCTGCTTTTGGTCTCAGTTTCCTATTGCTTGTGATCATGTAGCATAGCGCCTACTGAGACACCCACCGAGGACGCAGAGCTACAGTTCGGCAGAATTGACTTTAAGAAGCTTCTGTGCTTTCCTGGGTGACATGCTCACTGTGCTGACTTTACTCTTTTGACAGTTTTATTTCAGTCTCTTTAAGGCTCTGTAGTTTTCTTTCTCTGTACGAGTATACATACTATTTTCCTGCTGTCATTTATGTGTCCACTTATTTATTCATTTATTTTTTAATCCTTGTTTCTATTACATTACACATTGTTTGGGGTTTTTTCATCCTTTTTTTAAAAGTTTGTTTCACTGTAAAATCAATCATACTACAAAAAGTATGTAATTATGTAAGAATAATTGCTGGACATGGTGGTGCATGGCTGTAATTCCTGCGCTTGGGAAGGAAAAGCAGGAGAGACTCTATGTTCCAGTCCCTGCCTCAAGACTGAGGCCAGAGCAAGCGCTTATGCAGCTGGTACCTAGGTTAGGACTGTACACGTTCTCACCGGTTCCACTTGTTTAAACGATGATGACTCCACGTGAGTATGTTCCACTCTTCAGCTACCTGATGACTCTCTTTCAGTTAATACTACTTCATGTTTTATGTGTATGAGTGTGTGCGTCCGTGTATGTGATGGTTATATATCTCATAATTCATTAGTAAGCTGTGTTTTCTTCTGGTGTCTCTGATTTTGACACTGATGTGATCATCTTCACCACCCAGTTAGGTCTCCTAGTCCTAGATCTTCCTCTACTTTCTGTCTTCAAACACTGACTTTTCATCAGTAGTGTTTCTGTTTAGTTTCTCCATGGGCAACAGCTGCTATGTTTCACCAGTTAGCATTCCCCATTTGTCTGATCAAACACTTGTTCAACATGGAAGTCTTTACTGCTGTGGGAAAGGTCATGTTCTTCTCACTTATATATCTTACTGATGAATGCTTCATACTTAGACAGTATTGGCCACTTAAAAATGTTATGTCTTACTGTTCAAAATAATAAGGTGAAGTAATACTTGCCTAGTTGTAGGCATACAATTAGGGTTACAAATGAATACACGCTTTATGTGGGTAAGTACAGGTTTGCATGATCATGAAAGTAGTTTTGGATAAACTAAAGAAATTAAGAACACTTTGATGGAATAATTTTCTACCTTCATTTTCTTTCTCTTTAGGAAAGGCTAGTCGAAAAAACCAGAAATGGCGTGGACCAGATGAGAACATCAAGGCGAATCTTCGTCAGTATGGCTTAGAGAAGTTTTACCTTGATGTCTTGGTTTCAGATGCGGCTAAGCCTTCCTGGAGGAAGGGAGCGTACTTTGATGCAATCATCACAGATCGTGAGTCTGTTTTCATACAGAGTAGGAATGGGGTTAGTTTATGGAGGTATATGTTAAGTACACCATATATTAGCACACTCTAAGATGCCCACGTGTTCTAGGCTTCTTCCCACTCTTAAACTTCCTCATATAAAAACAATACAACATTATGGCTAAGCAGCAGTTTGTTAATTTAAGGGTTTGTGATTTCATTTTAGCAAATATATTTATTCCCCATCTGTAACTATAGCTGGACATAATTTGCCAATCCATTTTCTCTTGCTTTTTTTTTTTTTTTTTTTTTGAGGCATTTATTTTTATGCTGACTGAGAATAACCTCTAGGGGTTTCAGCAATCTCACATTTCTCCTTAGGTAAAAGGCTATATATCATCTGTCTCCACTGGCATCCCCTCTCTAGACTTAGAGAAATGTAGGGCTTGTGAATCAAGTCACTTCAGAACACTACATGAAAACTTAGGTTCTGCACCTTTAGAATATTGAATGTTTGAGGCAGCCTGTCTAAACAGACATGCCTTTTCTATAGCATTGGTAAATCTGAAAATAGTGCAAAGTTAAGACCTTTATCTCAGCCGGCTTTTGTTCTTTGATGACTTGGAGCATTTTAAATCTAACAAAAGATTGTCCTGGTGGCATTAAGACGCCAGTTGTGAATGTGCATTGTGAATCCGGGTGACCTTTCATTATTTACTATTTATTCTTTCACTGTGATATTTCCTTCTGTATTTTCTGAGAACACAAATAGGATCTTAGCCATGATATAGCAATCAACTTCAGTAAATTGATATAACGTAGTCTACAGTGTGTTCAGTTTTGTCACTTGAACCACTAATATTATGGACTGTTTTTTTTACTTGAGTATAGGGTCCACTTCAGAGGCAGGCATAACATTTAGTGATTTTGGGGCTCCATTACTTAAAATGGGTCCACAGCCTCACACAGTTGTACTTGCCTGAGCATTTTATGTTAACTATTTTGGGTAGAATAATGCATAGGTGAAGTTTTTCCTTCCTTGGTGTCTTAGTTTGGGTTTCTATTGCTGTGACGAAAACTCCATGACCAAAAAGTGAGTTGGGGAGGAAAGGGTTTATTCGGCTTACACTTCCAGATCATAGTCCTTCATTGGAGGAAGTCAGGACAGGAACCCAACCAGGGCGAACCTGGAGGCAGAAGCTGATGCAGGACGGGTTCTGCTTCTTGCCTTGCTCCCCATGGCTTGCTTAGCCTGCTTTCTTATAGAAGCCAGGACGACCAGCCAGGTGGTATAGCACCACCTACAATTGGCTGGGCCCTCCCACATTGATCACAAAGTGTAATGCCTTACAGCTGGATCTCATGGAGGCATCTCCTCAGCTGAGGCTCCTTTCTTTTGATAACTCTAGCTTGTGTCAAGGTGACACACAAAACCAGCTAATGCACCTGGTTATCACGTTTCCTTGCACACTATATGAGTATGTACCGTACTAGTGACTGGCTGACTTGACTACCACGTTGTTTTGTTTTGTTTTCTGCCTAGCTCCATATGGTATCAGAGAATCTACAAGAAGATCAGGTTCACAGAAGGAGATACCAAAGGGAATAGAAAAATGGTAAGTGAAATTCAACAAGCTATTACTTGGAAAAAATTGTTGATTTTTTTTTAGTAATTCTTGTGAGCAGTATTGTACTTTTTACTTACTTTGAAATATTTGTTTTTTTTGTTAGTCCAGAAAGCCACGTTCCTGTCTCCTTGAGTTATCACCTGAGTGACATGTTTTTTGACCTGTTAAATTTTGCAGCTGAGACCCTTGTACTGGGTGGAAGACTAGTCTATTGGCTACCAGTATATACACCAGAGTATGTAGTCTTTATTTTTCTAATGTCATTTTCTACATTATTTGTATGTTTTAAGGATCCTGTTTCCTTATCTCTAATTTTGCTCATATTTTCATATTTAATATTTATCAATAACTTTGGTCTACTTATATGTAAGTAAAAAATAGTTCCCTCCCACTTAATGGATTTTTTTTTTGACCCTTTTAAATAAGGTATTGATAAACCACAGTCCTTGGGCCAGATATATTTCTAATACTGTTTTTATAAATTGTTTGAACTTAGAACACATTTTACAATTTTTTTTTAAATGTTAGAAAACTCAAGAGTATTTGACAGAAAATCTGGCCATGATTATAACAATGGTAAAACTAGCACTTGGAAAGTGTAGGTAGGAGGGTCAGAATTCAGGGTCATTCTCAGCTACCTCTTTAGTTTGAGGTTAGTCTGGGCTACATACAAGCCTGTCTGAAAAAAAGAAAGAAAAAGAAAGAAAGGAAGGAAGGAAGGAAGGAAGGAAGGAAGGAAGGAAGGAAGGAAGGAAAGAAAGAAAGAAGGAAAAGGAAAGAAAGACAGACAGACACATACCCACAAATTGTAAAATATTTGCATTCTGGCTCTTTGTATGAAAAATTTGCCAACTCTCGTTGTGTGCCACTTTGCTCAGTGCCTGGTATATCATAGATGTTCTGTAGCTGCTGACTAGTACAAGCACAAGTGATTTAAAAATTTTAGCTGAGTAACTAACTCATGTCTATTATCTCTACTGCTGGCTTTCTTACATGCCAGCTATGAGCACTTTAAATGCAGTATGCCTTTCTTACCAGCTCAGACAAAATACAGATTCTGCATATATGTCAAGCTCTGCCTTATGTTGAGCAGGACTGGCTTGGTTACCCAGTAACTGGCAGCTGATGAGTGGAGGATCAGTGGTAAACGTCAGGTGTTGGAGTAAAATGCTATTAAAGGGGCTAGAGAGATGCTCAGCGGGTAAAAGTGTGCTATCAAGTCTGATGACGTGAATTCAGACATTGGGATCTGCATGGTGGAGAGAGCTGCCTCCCAGGAATTTTCTCTCTTTGTGTCTGTCTTTTTCTCTCTCTCCCTCCCTTCCTTTCCTTCCCTTGCTTTCTCTCTTTTAAAAGGATAGGGTCTCAGGTTTGAAAGACACTATTAACATTATGGGTCAGTTATTGAATCTGCTGTAGATCCTGTCTTTGCCATATATACTTGTTCTGAAGCACCTGAGGACAGCAGTACCACTGGTAGGTTAGGAACCTCAAGATTTGAAGCCATGTAGTTTTTTGTCTGTTTTATAGCCATTGTATTTAAGTGACTTTGGCCTAGTTTTAGTCATGCCTGTGTTTGTCTAAGTTCATCCATCCAGGTTACTCAACATAGGCTTCATGTTTTCTTAGAGGTTTAGAAAAAGGAAAGCACTTGTTACTCTTCCCAGGTTCAAGTCTCAGCACCTCACATCGGTATCTCACAGCTGTCCATGCCTCTAATCCTAGGAGGTCATATAATCTCTTTTGGCCATTATAGCTGGTAGACATAAACTTGGGTGCATATATATATACATATACACACACATACACACACACACACATATATATATACATATACATACATGTATGTATATGTATATATATGTATGTATGTATGTATATATGCATGCAGGTAAAACACTCATATTTATAAAATAAATAAATCTAAAAAAATTAAGTCCATCTATTTTAGAAAATGAGGAAAATTATTTTCAAGAAGCAGTGCGCATTTTGGGGCCTGACGCTTGTTTTGTTGTTTTTCTGTTGCTGTGAAGAGACACTATGACACAGGCAGTTTATAAAGGAAAGCATTTGACTGGGGGCTCGTGGTTCCTGAGTATCAGGGTTCATGATCGTCAAGGTGGTGAGCATGGCAAAAGGCAGGTAGGCAAGGCATGGTGCTAGAGCCGTAGCTGAGAGCTCTCCTTTGCTCCTCAAGGTGTAGGCAAAGACAAAGAGAGAGACACACATACACAAAGAGACAGAGAGCCCTAACTGGAGTTGGCGTAGGATTTTGAAACCTCAGAGCCTACTCCTAGTGACATACTTTACCAAAACAAAACAGGCTTTGCCACTGATATTGATTGCATCCCAGAACTGGATCATAAGAGTCTACTGCTAAGACATTACCCTGCATGCTTGGTTGCTGTTTTCTACTCATGCTAGATGCCTTTGTTAGACTGAGGAGCCAGTTTTATGTTTAAAGGCACAGACTGGTAGGATTTTCGCAGTCCCTTATTAGATCTCATCTATACCTTGTTTAGCTTTAAAACACCCAAGAATTTCATTGCAGTTCTGAACCCTGTTTCCTGTCCCGATCATTTCCCATCGTAGCTCCTATAGATGTGCTTTCATGTCTTCCAGATGCCTCTTTAAATGTGTAGAACACTAAGGTTAGGGTTACGTAACGAGACCTTTTTACATGGTCTGGGGAGGATCACTTAGGGCCCTTTGCACTTGATTGTAAGCACAGGCCAACTGTTCTCAATGGTAGCTAAAAGCTTACAAAAAAGTAGTTTACAAGGTCCAATGCAGCACAGAAAGACTCCACTCCTTCAGGACAGCGTGGATGCATGGAAGGGAAGCGTTACCGTAAGATCTTCAGAATCTGTAATCATTCTTTGTGAGCTATCCCAGCTCCTCAGTCTGGAGTGCTCCACGTCTCACCCCCTAGAGAAGCACTGGCTGTGCTAATCAGCTGTTCCCACTCCGCAGATTCTTCTTTCTGAGAACAGCTTTTACAGCACTCCACATACAGTAAAATCCAAGGATTTAAGCTAACTGTACTTCCGAAGACCTGCAAAAGTAGCCACTGTACATTTCTTCAGTAACTTTTCTCTTAATTTATACATTTGGGAAATGCCCAAATATTTATGGCTACAGGAATGTTTTAAAGTAGACAAAGCTGAGTGTGGAGGCACGTGGCTGTAATCCTCATACTCAGGCTCCGAGGCAGGAGGATCACAAGCTTGAGCAAGCCTGGGCTACATAGTAAGTTTCAAGCCAGCATGGGCTACCTGGGTGTAAAACTAGGTATCTAGGTATCAATTTCTTGCTTTTTGTTTTGTTCTTTTTTTTTTTTTAATTGGAAGTTTTCTTTTTGTACAATCTATTCTAATCATCAGTTTTCCTTCCCCAACTCCTCCCAGATCTTCCTCACCCATGTCCCTACACCCTTTCTTTAACTCTCTTTGGGAAACAATCAGGCAAACAAACCATCATTTAAAAAAAATTAAGGAAGAAAGGAAAGCACAGGAAATACATAAAACACAACATTGGAAACCATAGTATACTTGCAAAATGGCAGTAAAACAAACAAACAAAAAAGCCCAAACAAGGCTAAAAGTGTGATATATTTAAGGAACAGAATTTATTCAACTGTTAAATAAAATTATGAAACATGCAAGTAAATGGATGGAACTAGAAAAAGTCCTCTGGACTGAAGTAACCCAGACTCCAAAAGACAAATAATGTATGTTTTCTCTCATATGTGGTTGTTAGCGTTTAAGGATTCGAGAGGCCTGGTACAAACTGATAACCATAGAGGTTAAGAATAGAGTAAGAACACAGAGAAACCCTGTCTTGAAAAAACAAACAAACAAACAAAAAAAAAGAATAGAGTAAGAGACAAGTGCGAAGGTGGAGTGGAGGAATCTCTCAAGGAAGGGGAAATAGAATACACATAAGGGACTGGAGCAGGGGATTAAATGGGGAGGGGTATGGAAGAAAATCAGTAAGGGTGGGAGATATGGAAAGGAACAGCTAATACTCAGGGATGTTTGAAGGTCGTATGGACACTGAAGAAGCTTAAAATGTTTGCACACATAAGAGGAGTCTAAATGATGTCACCAAATAACAGGGGCTACTGTACCCCCACTAGACAGCAGTGTCAGGAATAGGATGCAGCTAGTTTGTTTTTCTTTTTTTGTTTGTTTTTTTGTTTTTTATTGGATATTTTATTTATTTACATTTCATATGTCATCCTCTTTCCCCATTTCCCCTCCATAGAACTCCCCCATTCCATTCCCCCTCCTCTTTTTTTCTTTTATACCATTTGAATTACATGCAAGTATTCAGGTCAGTTCTAGGTTGAGGAACTAGCAATACAATAGATACAAATAGTCAAGGAACAAGCAAGATAATAAATACAAATAGTCAAAGAAGAAGCAAGGCACTAAACAAAATTTCATGAACACTCCCATGATCACTATTTCTAAGGGCTTATCAGGATGATCAAAATATCTGAACCAACTTCCCTGTCCTAGCCCAACGTCATTTTTATGTCTGAAGCCTACTTCCTTGTTCTAGCCTAAAATTTAGATTCCTGCCTGAAATTACTTCTTTGTTCTAGCCTAATGTCAGATTCCTGCCTGAAGCCTACTTTCTTGTCCTTGGCCAATGTCATATTCCTGCCAAGCAGTCCATTTTCTTGTCCTTTGTCCATGTCAGATTCTTGCCAAGCAGCCCCAAAGGCTCTCCACATCTCCCCCTTTTTTTAATTTCATTAACAAGACTGAGCCTGTCTCAGGTCATTCTGACAAGAATGCCTTCATTACCTGTGATGGAATATGGGTTATCAAAAGCAATGCATTTCTGTCTTAGGTTGGTAAGGCTCTGTGCAGAATCTTACCCATCCTTGGCTTGCCAGCCTGTTAATTTAATAACTCTGTCTGGGAGTCTAGTTTCAAGTTCAAGCCATATACTTTGGTTGCCAACATGTTGATGTTAAAGACAAGCTTTTAACACGATGGGCAGGAATAAAAGTATTCCCAGGTCAAACAGGGCTAGCATGATCAAGCTATATATACCATTCTTGAAGCTTGATCAAAATAGAAATAATGACCTCAGGCCATGAGTAATTTTATCAGCAGTATTTACCGCGTCATCACTCAGCAGAGCAGCATTCTTAAAATTCATAAGTTCACTGTGTAACGTTAAAACATCCAGAGAGGTGTTAGAATTATGCTAAATACACTGCAAGTGTCTTTAAACTTTTTCCTAATTAATAGTGACTACCACTGTAAATTTTAGAACTAACATGAATCCAGTCGTATTTGGCATGACACTCAAGATGGCTCCTTACTCTTAAATTCTGAACCTCCTTCCAACAATTTGAATAGGATAAAGACCATCAATCTATTCTTCCAAATGCCTATATCAATCCCCTTGTATATTCAATACATTAGTAACATTTTTTGCCAAATGATTAACAAAAGTAGCTGTCTTAACTCCTTGTGTCACAGCAATTGCAGAAGCAGTGGTGCTAGCAATTAATGTAATTAAAGCTGTTATACCAGCAATGATCAAGCTGCTTAAAGCCTGATTCATTTCTTCCAGTACTTGCAGGCTATTTTTAGAATTCCAAGGTTCTGTGATACTCAGGGCAATAAAACAAAAGCTGGTTGATAGACCTCTGTAACTGACATGTCAGATTTCAAAACACAAATACAATTACAAGGTGAACAATCAATGCAACTTACATTAAATACTGTAGAAGAAACAAAAGTAATTTTAACTTGACAATTAAAAGAGCCTTAACACATGTGGTAACACCTGTTTGAAATCCAGATCCTGCCCCAACTTTATCTCTTGCTAACATAACATCACAGAGCACTACAGTTAACTTCCTTGTTTTTTTCTCGTAGACATTTCATTGAGGATAGATTTCTTCTAGCTGTGTGGCTAGCTCAAGTGGGACGAGTACTGTGGTACTTACTCCCCTGATTGATTTGTATCAGAGTTATTTCCAGATCCTCCTATGCTGATTAGTAGATTTCTATTGTCTCTTCGCTACATTCTGATTTTTATGAGTTTAGTATTTACAACTTCCACTGGCTGAGATGAAGCTGCCGGTGTTAGTGACAGAATCGACAGCAGGGCCAGTAAGGTAGTTCAGGTGCTTGCTTGTCACACAGGCCCGGTGACAAGTTTGGTCCCCAGAACCCACACTGTAGAAGGAGAAAACTCCTGAACATTGTTCTCCAAGCTCCACAGGTGTGTTGTGGCACATGCATGCACATACTCATGAAATAAAGTTATAAAAAAGAGTATGATGACATACATATATCAAAACTTTGTATTATAGCCCATCACCATATGTTCAAATTGTCAGTAAAATAAAGTGTGGGAGCTGGAGACATGGCTGAGCAGTTAAGAGTGCCTGCTGTTCTTCAGCTGACCTGAGGTCAGTTCCCAGAACCTCCACTGGGCTGCTCATCACTAACTCCTTCCTCTGGGCTTTCTGTGGCCTCTGAGGAAACCCACACACAGGTAGCAAACATACACACGGAGACACACAAACAATAGACAATGGCCAAGAAGCTTACTAACAGGTCTCAAACTAAGGTTTTGGGAATATATTTTAATGTAGTCAGTACATTTATGGAAAAGATCACTTTTTGTCCTTATCTAGGAAACAAGGAAGAGTGATCTCTTAACAGCTCAGTGTACAGTAAATTGAATATGTTTTTCAGGTGGCAGGGTAGATGTATAACATTTAGAAAGAACTTACAGTTTTGCAGGAGAAAGAGTGAGTGAGACGTGATCATGAGAAAGCTAAAGGCTTATGTGTGTGACTGTCTTTGCTTTGAAACCTTTCAGCTGTCACTTGCATTGTCACAGTTCTCCAATTGCACTTTTCTCTCCTGTGGTTGTAGTATTTCCACAAAGTTGTGCAACCATCCCACTATAAACACAACTGCCCCACAGTACACATTGTCATTGATTCCCGAAGAAACCCCCATGTGGAGTCACCCCTCCTCTGGCCTTTGGCAATCACTGATCTAAATCTGAGTGGTTTGCCTGTTTGGGCTGATTTCAGTTTTAAATAGGTAGCTTAAGTTACAGGGAAATAGTAATAAAAATAGAGTTAGGTATTGTTACACTTGTCTAGCCAAAGTACAGATTTAACAGTTGGCAAACAGTCCACTGATATGGAACAGACTGTTTCATATACACTGAAGGTGTTTTTAAGCTGTTATTCAATTTTTTTGGTATGTTATTTTGGACATATGTTTTCCATCGATTTGGTCATGCATACATAGTCCTCTATACCTGTGGTTTCTATGTCTGGATTCAGCCGATCTTCAATGAGAAATAGAATTTGGGGCATAATAGTTTTACACGTACTAAACCCAAGACTTTTCATTCTTACCACTTCCAAAGCAGTGTAGTATAGCAAGTACCATTTATATTTGTGTTAGGTATTCTGAATAATCTAGAGATGATTTAAAGAGTACAGGAGATTGTGCATAGATTATGCAAATGTCTCCCAGCTTGCATGACTCCTTGCATTGTTGTATGGGGAGGGGGTGTTTTACAACCAGTGTACAGATACAGAGAACTGTCAGAGGCTAGAGAGAAAGTAGGTTTCTAAGTAGTTTTGGGAGTCCAAAAAAACCCTCCAATGTTTTTATATGCTGTTAAACAAATCTTGTGGCTAGTGCTACCGTGGGCCACTCAAAAAAGGAAGCTAGCTACTGGCAACTTTGAGCAATATTAGCATGATTCATGTCATTTAATATTATTTATAATTATTTTTTACAGATGAATTTGATTTTTTATTTTATAGTTATGAGGCTTAAGTATAAGAAATTTGTATTTGTGTGTATTTAAATGTCTTTTCAAAACACAAGTCAGTGTACATAGAAGGTTCTTAAATTTCTTGAAAAGGTTGGATATGAGGCCAACTTACACTACATGGTGAGAAGTAGGATCCTACTTCTAAACAAAGTGTATGTTTCTAAGTGTGACGCTGTTTTAGAAACTCATGGGTTGTACTGTTAAGTTCAAGGCCATATTTTCTCTCTGTTTTTATTTTTAAATTTAGTCTCCGTCATGATGTAGAGTGTATTTCTTTATGTCATAAATATTTTCTATGGAGATTCTAAATCTGATATGGACTAGTTTTATAAAAAGTACATTATTTCTGTCTATAGAGTAAGTGCTAAAGACTTCTTAGATGAGGAAAAACCAAAATGGTTACACGTTCCCTAAGGAATAGCCAAGAATGACTTCAAGAGAATTCCTTCCCCTGATACTGGGGTGAAATGTAGCTTTGCGTGCTGCTTGGTGAGTGAGTGGTGAAGGTTTGAGCATGTGATGGCGACAGTGAGGAGGAGGTTGTTGAAGGTCAGAGAGACATGGAAAAGTCCCCAAGAGTGGTGGTTAGGGTGATGTTGCCACATTAGAGCAGCTAAGCAGGTTCAGGATCCTTAGCCATTACTTTTCCCATTCGAGCCCGAGGTTTAAGATAGCACATGTTGTAAATGTGTGGGGAGATAATGCAGAAAGTTATAAAAGTTTGCAGTGGAAGACTAAAGCCTGCCTTCAGTGCTCTCTGGCTCCCTGCTGCTCTTCTCTCTGCTTCAGCGTGTCCCCAGTCACTGGGGTCCGTGCTAGGCTCTATTAGTACGTGTGTTGTCCTACACTGTAGGGATTGGTCAGCTCTACTCATGTCCTAGAGCAACACTCCCTGACTGTGACCTGGGCACTAACGTACCCGGAGGTTTTATTTGTACTTAGCTTTCTGAATTGTTTTACAAATAAATAACTTTAGACTTATTTACACATCTTATAGATGTCATTAACATTTTTTTAAATTGAAGACTTCATAAAAGTCTTCAGATGAACCGTTGTCTTGACTGTCAAGGGGTTGCTGTGACCTACACTTCTGTCTAACCAGCGTCTGTGAACCCTTTAGAGCATAGTCATCATCTAGCAGTTTTGTGGTTTGTTTGCTATTCCTCATTAAAACATACATGTGTATCCTCCTTTCTCTCCTTCTAGCTCCCTCTGTCTGTTTCCCTTTCGCTGTCTCTCCCTGTCTGTCTTCTTCCCCTCAAGGGGTAAAATACTGCGATACATCTTTTGGTGCTGGTACTTATAAAGTATTTGTAAAGCACAAGCAAATTGTTTCTGGACTGTATGGCACCATACTTGATCTCCACACGCCTGTTTGATTGCTCCTCACTGGCAGCTTCCTGTCTTCAGGTACACTGAGGAGATGGTGCCTTGGCACCCTTGCCTGAGACTTGTTAGCAACTGTGAACAGAAGCTTTCCAGTCACACAGCAAGGCGCTTGATTACCATGGAAAAGGTGAAGGAATTTGAGGTAAGTTGCCTTTGTGTTTTTAGTATAAGATGAAGAGTCAAAACCCCAGACCTTCCTAATTAGTTCTCCTGGAGTAGGATGTGGAGCTGCTAGTCTTGATTCTGATTATACAGCACAGTAGGTAAGCTTAGGAGGAAGCAGAGCTCGAACTTTGTAGGAATAGGAGAGTGCTTGGTTAGCTTGAAGAGCAGAAGAAACTTGCCCGGGCCTTGGGCTTCATTAAGTTCCTGTTCCAGAAACAGAACTTCTTGACTGCGGACCTGAATGTTTGTACTTACCTATTACAAAAGTGTGTATGTGTGCACATATGCCACAGCACACATGGAAGTCACATGACACCTGAGGGACTTGGTTCTCTCCTACCATGTTGATTCCAGGGCATTCCAGCATCTTTACCCACTGAGCCACCTCACCAGCTGATTGGCAGATTTTAGTCGAGACAGAGAGTCTTTATATAAGGAAGAAGGTAAAATTTTCTCATCTATTAGGTAATATCAGTAATCCTATTCATCCATTCCTGCATTTTCATTCCATTCTCATTCTCCTCTCTCTCTCTCTCTCTCTCTCTCTCTCTCTCTCTCTCTCTCTCTCTCCCCCCCCCTCTCTCACACACACACACACATACACACACATACACACACCATATAAATTTGAGAAAGAAAACTCTTAGTAACATTTGTTGCTTTCTGTCTAGATTAGAAGTGGTGTGACTAGTTCCTCTTTTAATGAGGCTGTGGTGACAGGTCAGAATGCCCTCTCTGTGGTCCTGTCTGGACTGACAGGCTCTCAGATGCACGGGCTGTTTGGGGCAGCCCTGTCTGAGTAGAGCATGCAGAGCAGGGTGATTGTGCCTGAGTATTCTGTAATGCCCATCTCTAGTCTCCCTTTGATTAAATATCGTCTAGTTTATATCTTCAAGGTCTTTCACAGTGGTGACTTAATCTGTCTGCTGCCCTTGTGTCTGTCACTTTCCATCATTCATCCCATCCCCATTTGTTATTGATCTTTAATTTAGAACCTGATTGGCTCTAAATTAATTATTTTCACTGTCATATTTGGTTTACGCTGTCAGATCTGAATCTCTCTCCATATCTTAATCATATCTTCTAAATAGATTTTTCTAATTACTTCCATGTACCAGCTAAACTTTTCGTTTCCCAAGAGTTACTGTGCTGTTCTTTCATTTTGCTACGTTATGCAAGTATTTTAGTTGATCGTTTTTATTACTAGATAGTGTTTATAAAGTTCTCAGCATCGTGTAAATTATTCTCAAAATTCAGGCTCCAGTATCAAGACTGTTCAGGAAACTAACTTATTCATCTGCATAAGTAGTTGATGGCTATCCACCAGCCGAGTGGGTGTTTATAGTATGATGTATATGTTTTTATGATGTGTATGTGCATGTGATCTGATGAGAACACATGGCTGTAGAAGTTTAGAAAACCTACCCAGTGAAATGATAGAATCTGTGGAATGGATGCAATTTTCATTGTGTTCCAAACATTTATGTACTTACATTTATCAAGGTGTGTCAGTACTAAACAATTATTTTATAGTAACAGCTTGTCTTTCTTCAAATAATATTATACATTTTGTACTGGATAATTTGCCAATAATTCTTTGTGGAAATCAAATCCTTTCCCGAGTATGATGATTTACCATTAGGTGTTTAGAACATTGAGAAACTCCTGGAGTGCTTTCTGTATTTAATGGCAGAATGACAACCTTCGAAAATGTCAGTTTTGAATCCAGCAAAACCTCATTACCTTACTTTCTGTTGCAGTTGATTAATCAGTACTGGCCCCTCGGCCTCTAAACCCTTTGTCTGATGGTGTTAATGTGTTCAATACTTCTTTTGTAGGATTGCCTCCTTGTACCAACCAACTTTTTGTTTCCTTAGAGTTATTGTACTATTCTTGGGGCTGTTTATTCTAGGTAGAAATATTGCGGTAATTATATAATCTAGTAAGTTAAACATGAGTGGAAGAATCGAGTTAGCATTTCTATAGTAAATAACTTGACTGTTTCAGAAGACAAGATGAAGTGAACTGTTAAGATAGACTTGAGAACTAGCTAGCTAGCTCAGTGGATAAGGGCACTTGCCACAAAGTGTCACACCCTGAGTCTACATGGAATCTGTATGGAAGTGTCCTTCCCTGCTTCACGTGGACCCACTCCCAATGAGATAAGTAAATAATGTGGATTTTAGAATACGTATCTAAAAAAGACTTTAGTTGGGCCTAGAAAATGATCACAGCTCAAGTTTACGGACTCAGTCTGCTTTGTAACCACTTCGTTCTTGGTTCATTTGGCGTGAGAGAGAACAGGGGTTCTGTGGGTTTGATTCCATAAACACTGGCAAATTGCCAGCAGTGTTGAGATGCAAGCAGGGGACTTAAAATTTCAGAAATGCCTCCCATTTGCGCAGGTGGAAAGTGCAGAGGTTGGTTTCTGGTGAGAGTGCTTCCCCTGGTGTCAGTGTCTGCCTTGTTGCTGTGTCTCACACAGCGTTTGTTGATCAGCCTGTGTTGTCGCAGCCTCCTTTTACAATGATACCAGTTACACTGGATTAAGACCCACTGTGGTGATCTCTTTTACCCTCAATTACTGCCTCAAAGACCCTGCTACTAGCTGTACTATGGTTATTGAAGTAGGGCTGATTCAAGCATTAGCGGGGAGATACAAGCTCTTCCCTAATGCTAACTGCTGTCAACTTAATAAGGACACATGAGGCTGGTTGTTCAGAGCAGCTCTCCCTTTTCCAGTCAGTGATGTCTCATGATGCTTTTGCTCTAAGGGAAGTGAGTTCTGCAACTTCTACAAACTACAGAATTTAATATACTCACTTGAGTTAGTAAGGTATTAATACCAGACATGTTATGTGCCAGACACGAGAGATACTTATACAAAACAAAACTATTACTGGTGGATTTTACAGTTCTAATTCTTGTTAGCAAAAAAGCAAAGTATATTACATTAGATTTCTTTATGATATTGCCTACATTAGCATTTCTTTGGAACACACATAAACTGTGTTCTGAGGAATTACCCAGACATGGAGAAGATTCTCATCTATTTCTATTTTTATGGAAATTACAGCAAACAATAAACTAGCATCTGTGTGCACTAATTTCATATGTGCTTTCTCCTGAGTTTAGTTTAAGAAAATTTACTTTTTTTCTTACAAATGTATGTTCCTATAAGCAAAATTATTTCAAAGTCAAGGGAAAAATGGCTTTGAGAGTTCTTGTTGTATATTATAATGATAAGTAAGCTCACTCTCCTGTAAAAACAGAGCTAGTTCCTGTCTGACTGCCTGCTTTCATTTTACTGTTCTTGTTTGAAACTGGTGCTAGCTTGTGGATTGAGACTGTGCCTCACTGTATAGCCCTGGCTGTGATGGAACTCACATGGCGATGAGGCTGGCCTTCAACTCAAAGCCCTGCCTCCCAGGGCTGCCCCACCACACCTGGCTGAAACTGATTTTTTTGTAAAATAAGAAAAAGCCTCCTGATGGTCACATTAGTATAGTCTAGGCTCACATTTGTAAGTCTTAACTAGTGTGAGATTTACTGTTAATGTTTTGTTAATGTGATACTCTGGTGTTTGTTTTTAATTCATGGTTTCCCTTCTGCCTCCTGCTGAGAAATGGCTGCGATTCTGATGTAATCAGGTGGACATAGAGCTGTCAAACAGTTCTCAGTGTCTCACAAATAGTTCTCAGGCTTGCTCAATGCTGTTGACTTTGACAGTGGAAGAATATTAACATTAGGTTTTTTTACTTCATAGACTGTGTCCCTTGCGTTGTCACTTTTTAGGTCTAACTTTACTATCGAGTTGGGCTTACTCTATACATTGTTAAAGGGTTCTATTGTTAAAGATTCTATTGTTAAAGAGCTCTCCCACCTTTTAAAACTGTACAAAATAAGTTAGAGAGATTGTCTAAGGAATGTGAATGTTTCTATCTGTATATTCTTAGCTATAGTTTTAGTCTCACTCATTTTTTGTATATGACACAGTGTTATGAAGATGCCTGGTAAAAAGACCTATATTTTGTTGTTAGTGTCCTTCACTGATTTATTCCAGAGACTAAGTGAATAAAGTGCCAGGCTTTGTCAGTGCTTGTTTATAAACGTTCTTATCTACTTGTTTGTTTCCCCATTTCAGAGATGAGAGCCTTCCTTCCTTCCTTCAGCCCACTGATGAC
Source organism: Grammomys surdaster (assembly GCF_004785775.1). NCBI lineage: Eukaryota > Metazoa > Chordata > Mammalia > Rodentia > Muridae > Grammomys > Grammomys surdaster. Next base: position 5,805,059 of record NW_021604616.1, on the reverse strand, counting down.
TAAATATTGAACAGCACAGGTGAAAATAAAGCTCTTCTTTGTCCTTGAGATTTGACCTTTCCTACATCACATGGTCCAGAGGATGGATTCCTCCCTTTAAGAGTGTGTTGAGATGAAAGATCTGGGTATGCTAGTTAGTGGCAGGATGCTTGCCTAGCAGTGCCGGACCTGGGGTTGATTTCCACTAACACAAAGGAGATAAGAGCAAATGTTCCGAAGCATTGAGTTATTAGCTTCTGTTAAACATACTCTCTGTTTCGCCTGCTGTTTTTAGCCAGTGTGCTCAGGGTGCTGTGACAGAATGCAATACGTTTTGCTACGGTTAGCTTTCTTCTTCTTCTTCTTCTTCTTCTTCTTCTTCTTCTTCTTCTTCTTCTTCTTCTTCTTCT
>NW_021604616.1:5784619-5804660 GCF_004785775.1 Grammomys surdaster | reverse complement strand
CTTCTTCTTCTTCTTCTTCTTCTTCTTCTTCTTCTTCTTCTTCTTCTATTTCTTCTTCTATTTCTTCTTCTATTTCTTCTTCTTCTTCTATTTCTTCTTCTTCTTCTATTTCTTCTTCTTCTTCTTCTATTTCTTCTTCTTCTTCTTCTTCTTCTTCTTCTTCTTCTTCTTCTTCTTCTTCTTCTTGACACATAGGTAATGGTACTGTTATAGTTGTGGTAACTCTATGAAACATTTTTCTTATGTAAAATCTATTGAATAAAAATATTGATTTTCTCCCAGCACTTGGGAGACAGAGGCAGGCAGATTTCTGAGTTTGAGGCCAGCCTGGTCTATAGAGTGAGTTCCAGAACAGCCAGGGCTACACAGAGAAACCCTGTCTGGAAAAACCAAAAAAAAAAAAAAAAAAACCAAAAAAACCAAAAAAATTGATCTTCAAAACATACAAGAATTTTAATCTTTTGACATCTCTTAGGTTAGAATAAATTTCAGACAGTGGTTATGTGTTCAGTGCTAGCTACCTAAAAGTGGTAAGCTCTCAGTGGCTTCTGCTAGAGTCTGTGGGGTCCAAAGGAAATACCATGAGTAGCTACTTGATAGATTTTTTTCTTCAAAAATTTTATTTTTGTTCATATGTATGTGCATGCATGCATGCATACATGCATCCATTTGTGTGCATGTGTACCTGTTCATATGCCATGTATGTGCAGTTAGCATTGTTTCAGAATTAATGTGGAAGTGTTTATGTGTATACAGGTTTATGCTTTTGTATATTATTCATCCTTTGCTCTTTAAGAAGATAAGATTCTTGATTCTTGTTAGTTCCAATTAAATATAAAACTGTTTAATTGATTGTTGTTAAACTTTTGTTTGTTGACTATTTTAATATTTGACAATTTTTCATTCACAGAGATATAAACTTTAATGACTACACATAGAAAACACTCATACTTCTGTATTACCATGGTACCCATGGATGTCCACAATGCTTATTTTCCACTAAAAAGACATTATATTCTCAGTGTTAAATGCCCAAAGTTCATTTTTTAATGATCCATCATTTTGAGACTCTAGATAAAATTTTAATTTATTTTCATAGACTTTAGGCAGCTTAAAATCTTGAAATTTAATTTTATAAGGAACTAAATACAGATACAAAACACAAGGATAAAGATTTTCACCTTTACTGTGTTCCCATTAAGAATAACACTACAAATTTAATGGTATTGGATACCAGACTTTTGACCCGCTTGTCCTTGGTTTGGAAATGGCCTAGTGCTGTTTATAGTTGTGTAACTTTAACACAAGTGGTTTCTATGGCTACTTTCCAGTACCAGATGTAGAACAGTGGGAAGCTTTGATAAGGAGAGCAGGATTTTTAAACAAAAGCCGGACATGGGTAATTACCCTGGAGCTGAACTGAGGCCCATTCTGTTCAACGCTAGCTGTCAATCACATTCAGCCTCCTCTGCCTGCTGCTTTTTCTCCCACACTTAGCCTTCTTCCTCACACTCACTAAGGAGCCGTATCCACGCCTGACTCTCACCAGCCAGCCTTGTAGTCTTTGCTGACAAATGAGAGGAGTACCCTTCGGTTGCTGGTGTTTGCTGTAACCCCAGTACTGTTTTTCTCTTATCATGGAATGAGTTTTACAAGTTGTTTGTATTTGCATATTTGCCACGAAACTTCGGTTCTGTATAAACCTGTCTCTTCAGTAACGTCAGTGACTTAATATTAGTGATGTAGAAGAAATCATTATCTCACTGTTGGGAACTGCCACTTCTAAGATGACTTAAAACCTGACCCACAATTAAAATAGAAGCAGTTGGGTTTCTGTTAAAGGACTCTTGAGTCCTGCAAGCTTATCTCCTGGATGTCGAGCTCTCTGAAGCTTGTAGAACAAGCAGTTTATAATTAATGCTTGTCCTTAGGTAGCTAAGTGGTGATTTGGAGGTTCTGTAAAATTAGCTCTTAACAGTGTGAAGTACTGTGAAGCAATATGTTGCCTTTGGTCAGTGTGGGTACTCTGTGGTCAGAGAGACTTTAGAGCTACATTAGTGTGAGCCATCGAGGATGGCTGTCCAGTGAAGGGAAGAAGATGAGGAAATTGGTCCTGAGGACTGAGGTTTTGCTAAGAGAAGGAGAAATTCCAGAGTAGGTGCTGTGAGAACGGAGGAAGTTGTGTCACTGAACATATTTTACATTCATCCATTCACCTTTCCTATTTTTTGCATATTTTCTTTCCTTAACTTAAACATAGGTTCTCACAGAGAAAGAAAGCCATGGTGTTCAATACTCACCCTGCATTTGTGGGATGATATTTGTCATATCGTGGGCTTAAGTAGACCAGGCTTTGTCCCTATCCATAGAGAACCTGTTCATTAGGAGAAAGTCACCCTGACCATTAATGTGTACGCTGTTGTAGTGACTCGTGAGACTTGCTACATGAACACAGCACATTTTATCTGAGGAGACGGTACTTGAGGCAAGAGGCAGGTGCAACTCGGTAAGGTAGCTGTCGTTTTAAGTCAGATAGAGAAGGGTGAGAAGGGCTGTGGAATTTGCAGAGGATCCTGATACTTCAGCTTCGATGGAGGCTGGGCGTCTGGGAGAAAAACAGCTAGAGACAACCTGAAAAACCAGTGATGCCCACCTAAAAGGCCTTATACACCAGTGTATGTGTCTCCTGTCAGTGATGGCAAGGCTGTGAAGGGCGTTTGTTCATAGAGTGGCAGAAGTGTATGTGTCATGACACCTCCCTAGCTTCATTGAGGGGGGCTTGAGCTGTGGGACAGTAGCCTGTGATGTCTGACGAGGCTCCAGACTTCCAGAAGTAAAGATGAGCTGTAAACCAGAAGTGATGGGGTGTGAATCTGAAGGGGAATTAAGAGTTTGGGGATGAGATAGACAGACACAGCGTGATGGTGATGGATAATTGGGCAAAGGAAGGGGACTCAAGAATGACTTCTGAGAAATCTAGTTTGGGATGACTGAGTAGCTGATTTTCCTATTTATGTTTATATCCCTCTTTCTTCTTTCTCCTACGAACCATTCACCATAAGGTGCTACTTCCCTCATTATTGTATGTCTCCCAGCTGCCTGTGTACTTCTACACATTCTCCGTCCATCTTGTTTCCTGGACAGTAGGCCAAAATGTTTTTCAGAAAGGGAATAAATAATGAAAATGTAGTTCTTAAATTACCTTGGTGACTCTGTGGAGTTCAGAATGAAATTACAGATTCTTGGCTAGCATCTGCATTACCCTGATCTGTTCCTGGTACTGTCTTTAGGTGTAGTTGGTGCCGCTTTGTCTTCTGTTCACTGCGCCTTAACCTTCAGTTTCCTTTCAGGTTCCAAAATGGGCTCGCTTTTCTCCATTTCCAGTTTCTTTACATAGTGTTTTGCCTTTGAGTGTTTATAAAGTTTACATTATTCTTCAGCTCTTGGATTGAGTGTTCTTATCCTTTGTATTTCCACGGTTGGCATTTCACCCCACCAGTTAACACCAGTGTGCTTGGAGGTATGTCATTAATGTCTGTCTCCCACCAAGATCTGTGAACTCACAGACATCCATGCCTTTACTCACTATATACAAGTATACATGGAATTATCTAGTGTATGTGGAACTGTTTGTTTAGTATATATGGAACTGTCTAGTGTCTGTGGGACTGTCTAGTGTCTATGGGACTGTCTAGTTGTGGTGGCTATTCCTGGTTGTCAGCTTGACTGTAACTGGAATGAACTACAATCCAGAATTGGAAGGCTCACCTGTGATCCTGATCTTGAGACATAGTGGCTATGAAAAGCTTAGGCCCAGGCAAGGTTGTACATGCCTCTAGTTCCAGTAGACTAAGGCAAGTCCCAGACCCAGGTGTGTTGGTACACCTTTTATTCTGGGCCACACCTTCTGCTGGAGACCTACATAAGGACATTGGAAGAAGGAAAGCCCACTCTCCTTCACCTGCTTGCCTTGTGGGACTGAGCAACTGCTAGATCCTTGGACTTCCATTCACAGCTGCTGCTGACCATTGTTGGGGAGCTGGACTACAGACTGTAAGTCATCAACAAATTCCCTTACTATATAGAGACTACCCATAAGTTTTGTGACTCTAGAGAACCCTACTAATACACCAGTGTATATGGGACTGTCTAGTGTATAAGGGACTGTTTAGTGATCATTTGGGTCCCCTCATTTAAAATAATCATAATGAACAATATTTAATCCATTTTAAGGAGGAGTAGAAACAGGTAATTAGGGCTAGTTAGAAGTTTCCTGTTGGGAATAAACTAAACCTTACCATTAGTCTGCTCTTTGAAGTCACCGGCACAGACTGTTTTAGTCTTATATTATCTAGTAGGCTCACTTGCCATGTAAGTAAAAGCAGAGGCGGCTGAAGTAGAAAACGTACCACCTTTGTTTTTATTAAGGAGGTGAGGGAAGAGAACGGCAGAATTGCAAGGGAAGGCCAAAATTAGGGAAATTTTACCTAAATGTTTTCAGCAAAGATCTTCACTTCCTTTCCAGTCTAAACAGTGTACCATATCTTTTGAGACACACTGTTAAAGATACATCCTTTTTATAATCCAGAATGTCCTTAGTTCTACTTAAAATGGCAATTTCAAGTGTTACTGGATGATAATGTAGTTTCTTTTCTTGACAATTTATTTTCTTTTAAATTCCAACTCAAAGTTATAAGTACATGAAACACTTTCTTTTTAATTTCCTTTAAGTTCTTTTTAATGCTGCCTTTTAATGTAGACCTAAGTTATACAAAAGTTACAGTTACCTAGATGAGATTGTAACCTCTGCGTGCTGAGGCACAGGCAGGAAGCTAGCAAGTTCAAGGGCAGCCTGGGCTGTAAATAGTGACACTGCCTCAGCTGTGCTGGAAGCAGTGCAACATACACAGTTCATGTGACTATGGGCTACTTTGTGTGCTTTTCCTTTCTCCTTCTACAGAAGGACTTGTTTTTCACCCAGATGAGTGGCACCACTTCAGCATCTCTCAAGTGTGTGTGTTGTTTTCCTAGCTCTGCATCATTCTTTGTGGATGAAATGCTGTGCACAGATGCTAATACTGTCTGACGTGATCATCCTGGCCACAGGAAGGCTGTAGGACAGAAGGTCTTTTGAACAGTCAAGACTCTCAGCAAATGAAGCAGGATGCCCCTGCTGGTCAGGTGTGCAGTCTTCACAGCTGGAAACGGTTTCAGTCTACATCAGGAAATCCCATGAAGAAGAACTATCTGCATTAGCCAGCAGAGGGTAGTGTATGCATGAAAGTGAACCACTAACTTGTGAGGCTCCTTTGGCAAGTGTTAGAATTCCTAGATGGCGTATGTTTAGAATTGGCAATACTGATAGGACAGTGGTTACGAGGTTCTGTGTAAAAGCTGAGACGTAAAGTGTGTGCTACCATAATGTTGCTGTTCCAGGAGGAATGTTCTTTAAATGTCAGACTCCATTTTGAAGGACCCACTAATCTACCATGCTAATCTACCATGTGGGAAATTGACTGAGTCATCTATATGTGTTCATATAACGTCTAGTTTTTAAAAAGGACAGAAGAATAATGAGAAAAGCATTGAGCCTTTGATGTGTGACTTAGGCAGCAGCCGGGCGGTGCTGCTTCCCAGCTGTGTGCCTCGGGCATATTGTTCAAGCTCTTTCAATCTCTGTTTCCCTATCTCCAAAACATAGATGAAAGAATGCAGAAAATTAAATAATTACCATAGACAAGACCCAGTTGATAGCAAATACATAGTAGTTCTTTTATGAGTGAACTTGTCTCTTTCTTGTAACATTTACAATTGTTGATTGTCTTTGAAAGGTGTGAGATGTGGGAACTGTTGGTTCTGATGGTTTCTATGTTTTCCTCCTGAGCTTAGCTACTGGCTGAGAAATGACAGGAGGCAAGAGTGTATAAGCCGAGGCAAGCTTTACTTAAGGAGGAGGTGATGCGAGAGAACGGCAGGCTTCCCAGGGAAGGCAGCTGTTCATTTCTCTTTGACCCCTGTTCTTACCAACAGCGCTGTACTTGTAAGGTGGTGCAGTATGGCTGTACTCTTCATCTCCACGGCTTTCACTTACTGGTTCCCAGCTGTGACTTTTTACTTCATATGCATGCGGTATTTCATGTTCATTAGAAATGTACAGAACTGTGGTTCTGCAATACACAAATAATAGATACCATGATTGGTCACTGTAGGTGGGTTTGGAACTGTTAGAACAACCCAAATGTAAAACACCAGACAGGTTTGAGTGAATGAAGAAGGTCAAAGACTGTTGCTTGAGAGTACCCTTCTTCTTTCAGAAAAGCATGATGGCCTTCAAGATACTGAGTTAAAAAAAATAAAATAAAATAAAAGACAAAGCAACAAACCAGAAGCCTACCCTCCAGCTGTCCTAGCTGATGGAGACGGGAGGCAGTGTGAATAGAAGAGAGTAAGGTGTAACCTATGCAGAGTTGAATGTTATCACTCAAGTATGAGCCTTAAGAGGAACTGAAAGACCTCTGGGCGAGGAGAGAAAGAGAAAACAATTTGAATTTGCTGTTCATTTTGAATTGTGGTGATGTCATTCTATATGGCATTTCTCTGTGACGATAGATGTTCCATGAGGGACCTTTTTCAATTAGGACATTCCCACAGAGGTGGGAATTTTAACCAGAGTCCCTGAACGTCTGGTTTACCTCAAAGCAAGACTTACTATTGCTAGGTCCTTGGCTGCTCAGAGAATTCAGAGCTTTGGGGTTCCAGGAGTTTCTGTAATGTTGTGTTCCACAGCTGAGGGATAGTTGGTTTTGAAAGTGGATATTTGAGCACAGGACTCATACATTTACCCAACACAGATTTCTCTCTGTTTCTCAGGATATGAGGAGAATCCGTCTTTTCCCTAAGCAACTGGCATTTTGGTGGCTAATGATCCTGTCAACTGTCTGGTCTCTGTGGCACGGAGAAAAATACATCTTGCCCTTACTGCTCAGAGTTCTTTTTTATGAGCCTATATTGATTGCTCAAAATACTGGTGTGACATTTTATCCGAGCGTACACTCAATCTGGTCACCCCCATCTGTTCTGTGTCATCAGCTTGCCTTATTCATCTCCTTTAGTTCAGTGATAATCTATTTGCCAAGCTGTCTCTTTCCTCCATGAAGGAAGCCCATGTTCCACAGCCTTTGTATGACTCTTCTCTTCTTCCTCTTGACAAATTCATGTTAGAAGCCGGGGTGAGAGAGGGGCACCACCAAGTACTGTGGCATTCTGCATTTCTCTTCTGTCTGTCCTTGTCACAGGTGCAGTAGGCTTCATGCAGGTAACCGTGGTGTCTTTTGAGAAGTCCTGTGTAGCTATGGGAACCATAAGGAGAATAGTGGGCAGAAAGGCAAGGCTGGGAGGGACTTGGAGCCAGTGTTTGATTCTTGTGCCAAAGAAGAAAGCAAGACACCATTCAGTGAAGTGATAAATGAATTTACAGTAAATTTCCAAAAGTCTATGTGTAGTTGAATGTGAATTTAAAGAAATACATAGGAAATGGAACTTTATTTCTACTTACGTTTCTATTTTCTACTTGAAATTGTTTGTGAGATCAAGTGGGAAACTAATGTTTCAGGTTTCTGTCAGTCTCCTGTCATCTAACCCAGAGTGCATGGGGCATTCTACCCAGATGGACTCTTTCAATGCCCAGTGAGTATCCGAGTTCCAGCCCTTATTTATCTGTGAAGTCTACAGGTGTGGAACTCCCTAGTCACCCCGTATCTGCAGCTCTTGTGTTTGAATCTCTTGTGCTAATGGAGTGTGAATAAAGTTTGAAGTTTTGTGTAATTTTATGACATTACAGAGTGCCACAATTTCTTGATATATACCTTTTTTCTTGACTAGAAGCTTTTTTGGTGTTATCTATAGCCCAGATGATTTCAGGCAGTGACAAGATAGTTGTAGTCTGACCATGTTCTCTTTGCCCAGAGATGATGTCAGTTGGAATTCCCAAGTGTGATGCAGATGTAGGGTTTGTATTCACACTGGAAAGCCAGGCAAATGTATTGTGACTTGCTTAGAGGATGACTAGCATGGTTACAAGAGGCTAATGGAAGAAATAACTGACATGTCTTTATGTTTTGTATTTTCTATATTTCCAGAACCGGGACGAGTATTCACACCTGCTGAGTGATCATTTTCTGCCATACCAAGGACATAATTCTTTCCGTGAGAAATATTTTAGTGGTGTAACAAAAAGAATTGCCAAGGAAGAAAAATGTAGCCACGAGTGAAAACTGATGGGAACAATCGTGAAAGAAGGAGAGTTTTATAAAAGGCTTTGGATGTGAATGTGTGCAGATGACCTAAAAGACCTGCGCTGACTTACAGTTTTTATATAAATAACTGCTATTAATCAAAATTGAATAATTTCAAAATGATCTTTGTTCTAGAGACTATTTTGATATATATGTCTTTTGAACCTTATTAAGTGTCAGAGACTGATACATAAAGACAAAGTATTTATATTTTTACAAAGAAAATATTGTATCTACCAGATATATGGTAGGCAATTAATAGTGATTTAGAATTTACTCATTTTGTAAAGTTGCTTGGTTTGCTTTTTAGTTGTAACTGTTTTTCATTGACACCAATAAACTTTACTGGGAATTTCTAAAAATTATGTAATACTCAATATTTCTCATCTCATCTTATGGAATGTTTAACCATAAAACCCATATTAGTTAGAACAGTGGCCATGCAGAAGGCAAGGAAGCCGAAAACCTGAGAACTGCGGAGATTCCAACCCCAAGACCTCCAGAGGGGCCCTGTGCTTCGGAAGCTGACTGCACCTTGGATTTGCTCCTGCATTCCTAATAAAACTTGACTGTTGGTCAAGTTAACTTACTACCTTCACTTTTTGGCTTAGAAAGTTACTGACAGTCCCTGGGATTAAGTCTAATCAGTACTCATTGAAACAGAAGCTATATTTTTCTTGAAGGGAAAACTTTGCTGAGTCTACGTTATGTCCATTATGGAAACCTCTTCTTTGTAAACCACTGTACCCATTAATTCTAGATGCTGATAGCTTTCTGCTTTTGGTGCTCATGTACCTCAGTGAGGTGGCAGTAAATAGATACTTTCTTTCTACCCAGAGCCTATTTTATTTGTGTTGTTGTTGTTATTATCATTATTGAACTGTGACTGCTGGTTTTATGAAGTCACTATATTAACTTGCATGGCTTAGGAGCCTCAAATGAGCAGTGCCGCACAGAGGTTAGGCATTTGAGTGTGCTTCCCTTGTCATGTGCACTTGATTTCAGCACCTTTAAAGCTTTTCCTCTTTGTTCGGGTTTCTGGATGTTATTTGTGGTACACTAGGGGAAATCTAAAAGTGTTCATGGTTGATTTATTTGCAATATTTCTACTTGTCTTTCAAGTTTTTGAGGGTATATGGGGGATGGGTATGAAATTGGTAGATGACTCAATTGGAATATGAGATTTTTAGTTTAATCCCTTTTTGTAGATTGTCTCAAAACTTAAACTAAATAAGTTCTAGAAATGCACAATATTTTTAGTCTCTCTGTCCATAAAAATGAATTCATAGTAAGAATAATCAAATTACTTTTATTACTATTAATTGAAATCTTACGAACATCAGTTCTTCCAGCTGTGAGGTTTATTTTCATATTTTTTTACTAGTAAGTTTAGCTTTCCATTTTTGAAGTGTCTCTCAGAGTTTAAACATATGTAATTGCTTTGAAGTTGAGACTTGTAAGTGATGAAGAAACTTGTAGCTTCTAATTAATTTTTCTTTTAAGATATAGGGCTTCAGTGCTCTCTCTGTTTAAAATTTTTATTTTAAGCTGGACAATAGTGGTATATAAGTTTAATCTTAGCACTTGGGAGGCAGAAGCACGTGGATCTCTGTGAGTCTGAGGCCAGCCTGCTCTACAGAGGGAAATCCAGTACAGACAGGGATACATGAAGAAACCTTCTATCAAAACACCAAAATATTTCCCTCAAACTTTCGTACCTAAAAACAGAGCCTTTATTTTCTATGTAAGTTACAGATTATTTTGTTTGGTAGATGAACTCTTCCTCCTGTGTTTGCCAGTAGTAATCTCTCCTAACAAGATGCCCATGTTCACAAAAACCCATACTTGGAATTTGTACATCCTGGAAGGGAATGGTAGGTGGTCTGTGGACTGGCTTACTTAATGTTTATAATATGACAAAGTATGTAATTTTATTTCTGGCATATATTAAATAGCCATAAAATCCAGATGGTTACCTCAGTGGTGTCTCATCAGAAGTACTGCCTTCCAGTCCATTTTTGTTGAGCAATTCTTTTTCCTGTGATAGCTGTGTGGAAATAGTGGAGTAGGTGGTCTTGGATTTGTTTAGCCAAAGTGGCTAGAAGATTTCTTTCTTTATTTATTTTTTAATTTAAAATCTGGTAAAATTTTCTCGATCTCTTCCTGCCCAGCATCTGTTTTGAGCCAATTTGCCACCAGTTTCCTTATGACTGACTCTTTAAATACATGGACCGAGCAATGAAACAGTTTGAGGCTCTCTGCTCTGGGAGGTAACTCAGGGCTCCTACTTCTTCCCCTTTGAGAGAACTCTGAAATCTTGAAATCTCTTAAACATGCATAAAATAAATAATGATTCTAACTATACGCTCTGTTAAATTTGAGGCGGAAAAGTAGTCTGAGTTAATGTCACTGTTGTACTGGGTGTGCTATTTAATTTGATTGAAAGTTTGAGCTTTGAGACAGAAATATCTTTAAAAGTACTATGTTCTATACTCAATATACATTGAAAGCAGGAGGTAGACTTTCTTTTAACACCAGGAAATTAGATGTTAATGTTGTATTACCTAGACGGCAATATAAGCAACTCTGTCCTTTGAATAAGATGCCTTCGATGGTAGGCAAACTTCTAGCATGTTGTGAGGAAATACCAAGTATTTTTTATCTAAAGAGATAAAGAATAAGTCTTAATGTTTGTTTATTTAAAATTAGAGGTGGCTGTTGTGATAATTACCTTTCTGTGCCATTTTATTGTATTTCTTTCTTTTTATGTGATGTGGTTATGTATGGTGTGTGTACGTGTGTTACATGTAAGTATGTATGGAGTTCAGGAGATCCTTGGGTGTTGGTCCATATCTTCCAATTTGCTTGAGATGGAGTCTCCTTGTTTTTCCTGGCCTTTGTATGACAAGCTGGCTGGCCTTGAATCTCCCCTGGCGTTTCCTGTTATCTCCTCCCATTTTGATTTAGGAGAACTGGGATTACAGACAACTACTAATCCAAGCTTTATGTGGGTCCTGTGTATTTGAACTCTGGTCCTTACATTCTTCTGGTAAGCACTTTACCTACAGAGCCTCTTCAAACTTCTAGTAGTTCTTACAGTTAAAAACAAACATGCAAAAACAAAAAAACAAAAAAACCTTTGTAGATAAAGCTAAGCATTATGAAATTTGGGGCACTTTAAGCGGGGAATGGAGGCGGTGTCAGCAAGGAAACAGTTGACCTTATTTTTGACCTTTCTAACCAAAAGAGACTAAATTACACCAAAATGAAAACTTTTTTTTTTCAAGAACATGGTTTTGCTCCATTACAAAGATACTTAGAAAACTAAACACTTGCATGAAGTATTTCCCCCTTAGGATTGTATCCATAGAGTAAGGGAGATTCATTTCCAACTCACCCCTCCCATTTTTCTCAGATATTTATCAAGTAATATGGTTTGTAATCCAAACAAAAAAAAGTGCCTTAATCCAAAACATACACACAGACACAAAAGCTGATGGTGTTGGTACTTTACTAAAACATTGAGATCTTCTCTAAAACAGTACAGTTTGCACACATAAAGCCTAGAATGTAAAGAACTGGAATGATAAACATAACTGTGATTTTATCTAGTCATAGAATCAGAGAAACAGCACATTCCTGTCTGTCCTTTGGGGTGAACAAACTTAGGGAGAACCCTACTTTCCCCTTAAAAGAGGTCTGCCTCAGGACGCACATATGTTTCCTTGTGTGGGAAAAGCACATTGACATTTACACATAATTGAGGCCAACCTGGAATTTGGCTCATATCCCTTTGTTCATAAGGCATTGTCCACAGGCTCTTAGGAGGATGGAGATTCGTTCTTATGGTAGTCTCTTAAGAAGCACGAGTCATGGAACAAAATGGAGCTTAGACTGTTATGATATACCAGCTCCCTTTATGTGGCTGCTACCCCAGTTTCTTGAGATATTGGGATGTTCTTGGTTTATTTATGTTGTAAAATTTGAACATTTTTACTTCGTTAATCATGCTGTAGCCTTGTTGAACTGAATTTCCTGAAGGGGTTCTGAACTGACATTTTAGTCTATAACTTTAGAATCTCCCCTTTAGTCCAGCCTCCTCAACCTGACTGAGGGTTTATCAGAAACTCCATTTTGACAAACATATTGGGTGTTAACCATGAAGATTAGCTGGGCTTATGTGTGAAGTTAGGCAAATTAAAAGGAAAAAAAGGAGAAATGTGGAAACGTCAAAGGTACTTGGTATATTGGCACTGTGCTTTCATAGCCCTAGAAGATGTAAATTACTTGAAGTGGGTCAAAATGGTCAGAATTAGACTGAAGACTAAAATCTGTGAGCCCATTAATGTTTTTCTGTAACGTACACTTACTGAGAAGCAGTTTTCCACAGAACTCTTAAACATTCTCTGTCTCTCTAAGTGAGGAACTGGGTACCTGAGCCAAACCTGGGAGTAGAGAAGAGACTGTTTTTCCTTCAAGTTCCATCTACAACCCACAGACAGAAGTCAAGTATACATCAAGTCTTGGAAAATAGTGTCTTCTCAGATTAGAAGCACCCTTGACTTAAAAAACAAACAAACAGAAACCAACTAATCTAAGTGTCCTTGATGGTTTTGTATGTCAACTTGACACAAACTGGAGTTAATCACAGAGAAAGGAGCCTCCTTTGAGGAAATGTCTCCATGAAATTCATCTGTAGGGCATTTTCTCAATTAGTGATCAAGGCAGGAGGGCCCAGCCCATTGTGGATGGCACCATCTCTGTTGAGCCCACTGCCTTAATATTACACTGATTATCATGCTGCTTGCTGGACATGCATTACAAATTCTTTGTACATGACTCAGGAGGCTCTTATCTTCTGCCAGTGTCTGAAATAGGCTGTTAACTTACTGGACTTATAAAAAGAAGTCTCAAACCCCTTATATATTTCTTGACAGTTGGGTAATGAGGCTAGGAAAGCTTACAGGGCCAACCTGGTCACAAAGTACTCTTTACTGCCTGTTGATGAGTGTGGTGGTTTGAATAAGAATGGTCCCCATAGGCTCACAAATTTGAATACTTGGTCATCAGGGAGTGGCACTATTAGGAGGTGTGGCCTTGTGGAAGTAGGTGTGGCATTGGAGGAAGTATATCACTGGGGGTGGGGTCTGGCATTTCTAATGCTCAAGCCAGGCCCAGTGTCTTTCTTCCTACTGCCTGACAACAGTTGTAGAGCTCTTGGGTTCTTCTCCATCATCATATCTACCTGTATGGTGCCGTGCTTCCTGCCGTGACAATAATGGAATAATAGAATGAAGCTGTAAGCCACGCCCAATTAAATGTTTTCCTTTATAAGACTTGACATGGTCATAGTGTTTCTTCACAGCAATGGAAACTCTAGATAAGACAAAAGAGTGAGGTAATAATTGCATGTCAAACATCCAGAAGTAAGCCTCAAGACCTAAGTGGTTCCCATTTCTTTTCAGTTCATTTTCTGTGGTTGGGGCTGGTGTGATGTGGCCATGGTAATTTCCTCAGTGATCTGGTTAGCTCTAGGTCCATTCCACTGAAACAAGATAAAATCTGAATGGGCTGAAAGTCCACCTTTAGATCAGTCACAGTTACACACAGGACGCACAAAAAGGAAAAGGTTATGATCTAGGAGAGAGAAACTAGGTGAATTGTTAGTACTCTGGCCATCTTCCCTAGGAGATAAGGTAGCAGGGTGTACATGGCTCTTTAAGGAAGCTTGGAAACACCTGGACTCTTCACCTCGTAGAAAGATACTCTTGAAACAAACTCCTGGGAGAAGAAATAGGTGAGGGATTTATTCTGTTAGGAGGCACCTCAGTTGGCCATTTCTCTTGGATTTGAGACCTAACAGTTTGTTTCTGTTCTTCATGGACTTGATAGTGCTGTTGAAGGTGAGGTAGCAGAGAATGGGAAACTGACCCAGAGAATAAGTTCTCACAGCCCCACTACCCTAGGAGACTGCTCTGCTTTTCTGCTATAAACAGGTAAGAGCACAATGGACTTTGCCCTCTGTAATGGAGTAAAGCTGCTGATGAAAATGAATCCCTAAAAACAAAAAGGTTCACAGCACTAAAACGGGTATCATCTCATGCTTCGGCCCTGACAGAAAAACGTAGAAATATCCTCCCTTTCCTTTCCTCCTTTCTTCTCCCTATGTCTGTTCTTTTTTTCCCTTTTGAAAATTAATTAATTAATTTATCTTTGAGCTGGAAACAGCTACCATTATTTCAAATAGAGTAGGGATGAAGGCTTACTTACTGACATAGAAGCCTGTACTCTGTGTCTTCTTATTTCTTATACTTTAACCTGGCTTGAGATTAAGGAAATTATTAGGGGTGGGACTAACATTTCCTTGTGGGAAGGGAGATTTTATATATATACATGACCAAATGTACTCAGATGTGGAACCTTGGAAAGAAAGAGAAGTTCCTTCAGTAGGCAGAACTCCAGATTGTTCTCACAGCCCTGGCCAGTGCCCTCCTCAGTAGTCTAGTGGTACTTTGACTTAGTGTTTGACTGTTTCTGTGAGGTATGACTTGATCTTCCATTCAGAAAGCTACCCTGTCAGATTTAGTGGCACCTGTGTGGCTTCTAACAGTAGGAACAGATGCAGATGCTAGTAGAACTGTCCAGGTCATGCTATAGAGATCCATTCCCTGAAGAGACTTAACCTAATTTGGCCATCACCAACCAGATGTATCTACCCAATTACCAGGACTGGTCACTGGAGGAGACATGGCAACACACCCACAGGACACAACATAGATCTTATATTTCTGATACAACAGTTAGCATTTGATACCAGTCTTGGGAGTCTTGGTTGCCTTGTGAGCAACACTGAACTGCATGGAGAGCATTTCCCTCATGCTCATGGACGATTGACTATTTCTAAACTTTGCTTTCTCCTCAGAGCTATTGGTCTATGTCATTGCTACTGACACCTTCTAAGATTACAGTGGTGTTGCTCCAGTCAGATCAGCCATACCACCTTGGCTCTTGAAACTAATTAATTTCATTTGTTTGTCCTTCTGGACTATTTGGTATGACAGTGGTATACATTTTATTGCAAAAACCATTCCACCATGGGCAGATAGTCAAGGTGTTTGATTGACTTCTCATGTTTTTTGCTGTCCATAGGCATATGGGATTTTTGAACTTTGTGAGTTTGCTTTTTGTTCTGTGTTTTCCCTGGCACAGTCTTTTCCCAAACCTTCTCATCAAGGCTCAGCCTATTGCCCCAAAGTTAATGCTAAATAATGTAGTGCTTTTTCTTTTGTCAGACACTTATCTTTCTCTATACATTGTTTATAGCTTGAATGTCAAACTTGCCCCTAAACCATGGTGTAAAAGGGAATAGTGACAACTTGGTGGAAGAGAATTTCTTTCTCTGGCATGTGTCATTATTGCTGCTGAAGCAAGAAAAATCAATGTTCCAGTTGCTTTGCCTTTAAACAAATTATGTTAATATATCCTAATGGGGTTATTCTTTCTCTATATCAATTGTGTGTATTACTCTAATGGTGTTATTTGTTGCTTTTAAAGACAGGGTCTCACTTTGTACCTCAGTGTGGCTTTGATTTAACTTTAAGTCTGTAGCCCAGAATGCTCTTGAACTTATGATTCTCCCGTCCCAGTTTCCCGAGTGCTAGAGCTACCACTGTGTGCTGCCCCAGCTGGCTCCAGTTTTTCTTTTACACCTGTTCTAAAGCTGGTGTGCTGGTGGTTGTTTAGTGCCTATTGGAGCTCCACACATGGGTTCAAATCACCCCTGATGCATATGTAGTCTCCTTGGAGAGATGAAATTTATGCATAAACACAAAGCAAAATGAAATGTCTGTGATGCTTCAGTTGGTTACCACTCTGGATGTAGTGGTGTAGGAAGATAGGATGAAAGAATAGAAGCAGGGATGTTGAGGCTAGCAGGGTACTCGGTTTTAGTAGACCCTGGGTATTCCATCCTTGGCACCACACATGAAGAGAAGGACAAAGATGAGGTAGAGGAGAAAGAGGTAGGGGGCAAGACGGGAAGATTTCTAGTCTAAAATAAAGTTCTAAGTCTAGTCTAAAATAAAGTTGATAAAGTTCTCTGCCTTATAGAGCCATCTGAGTTAGAAAGCACTAGAAGGGCCTGAATGAAGATATGTTTAGAAGGGGCCAAGGTACTCTGGGGTTAGGGCATGGCAGTGCACCATGGGAGGAAGTGCATGGTTAAGGGAACCTGCTCATTTTACAGGGGACCAGAAGTAGGGAGAGAAAGGAGCAGGGTTCCAATATCTCCTTCAAGGGTATGCCCAGCAATCTAACTTCCTCTAGTTAATAGGCCCTCTAGGTTAAATGTTCAACCATTTCCCCCAGAGTGTCCCACACCAGGACATATAAAAGTAAAGACTAGAGTCAGATAGTGCCAAGGACCAGCCTCAGCTTGGAGAGGGGTTCCTGAGAAAAGGATTATCTGAAAGCAGCAGAACAAACAAGTTGAGTGCCTATGTTCCGCTGGAGAAAGTTTTCCAGATTGTTCCTCTCTCTCTCTCTCCCTCTCTCTCTCCCTCTCTCTCTCCCTTTCTCTCTCCCTTTCTCTCTCCCTTTCTCTCTCTCTCTCTCTCTTTCTCTTTCTCTCTGTCTCTCTCTCTCCTTCTCTCTCTCTCTCTCTCTCTGTCTCTCTGTCTGTCTCTGTCTCTGTCTCTGTCTCTCTCTCTCTCTCTCTCTCTCTCTCTCTCTGTGTGTGTGTGTGTGTGTGTGTGTGTGTGTTCTGCCTGAGACAGCTTTCTTTTGGGATTCTAAAAAACTCTCTGGATCTCTGGATAGCTGCCTCTTGTAGATCAAAAGCCCAGTCTTTTATTTGCATAGCAATTCATTCATTACCCCAGGTTACTTTTTGATTATCCCATGAATCAGCATCCCTTGACTCCAACCCTTTGATTCTTAGAAGGAAGCAGCAAGCACATTATTTTTTTTTTAACATTACAAAATAATTCAGAGATATTCTGGCCTTTGTTAAGCACAGAAAATAAGATTTTGGGGTGGAACCCCACCCTAAAATTACCATTCCTACCATGCCTGGGCCTGGACTTAAACTCCCTCTGTCCCAGACTGACATTGAGCTCAGGAATCTGCCTGCCTTTTTAAGCAAAACAGAACAAAAGAAAACAAACAAACAAACAAACAGACAAAAACAAAAACAAAAAAAAACCCAAACACACAAACAAACAAAACCCATAAAACTTAGCTGGATGGAGACTTGCCCTGTGATCACCACTCCCTAAATCTCCTTATCTCTTTCCTCAGTATCTTTCTGACAAGCTGACTCACAGTGCAGCTGCTTCTGGTCTTTAGATCTGTGAAGCTCCGTACACAATTCATACTGCATCCTTACATTTTGCAGAGTTGAGAAATGATATATTTGTGAACTCATTTTTTCAGAGTTCTTTCCTACAGCCTTAAGGGCTGTTCTTAAGGTCTCAGT
The DNA here is from genome assembly GCF_004785775.1 of Grammomys surdaster. Taxonomy (NCBI): domain Eukaryota; kingdom Metazoa; phylum Chordata; class Mammalia; order Rodentia; family Muridae; genus Grammomys; species Grammomys surdaster. The sequence goes on along the minus strand of NW_021604616.1, from coordinate 5,786,891 downwards.
GTTTACTATTTGGCTGAGACATTAGCCACACCCTCGCCTCCTGTACTCATGCTCTCTCTGATTATCATGGAGTCATTAATGTTAATAGAGAGGACATCTCTTGGAGGAGAAGCATGAAGTAATACATGTACACACACACACACACACACACACACACACGCCCTTGCCCAGCAACTGTTAACACTCATGGGGGCCCATGCCCTGCTTGCTCTGATCCAGGGGTGGAAACTATGTAACTCGGTCTCTTACATGGCCAAGCTGGACTCAGCAAGATGGTGATTGCTAGATGGACAAGTGGAAACATCTGTATGGATGTTTCTCTTTAAGTCTCCTAAGGTTCATTCTGTGGCATTTTTCTCCATACCTGATATGTGTGCTTGGCAAAGGGATTGACATGATTCAATACTCAAGAGGCCAGATAAAGAGATTTCAAGTTCATTACAAGAAATTTATGTTCAGGTTACCAATGGGATGAAACTTTACTACAGCACTTGAAGTTAATGAGAAGGGTAGCCTTGCAATGATGCTTTTCTGACTGAAATGGATGGTGGGCAAACTCTGTTCATTATAAAAGTGAGTGTTATATCATGAAGTCAGGGCTTAAACTGTAAAGTTGTTACAGTGTCTAAGAAAAATCTGCTACAGGCTACCAGTGTTTGCACTCAGGATATAGGGAAAAAAGTTTTCTTTCTTTTCTTATTTCTATAAAATTAAAAATATAACTTCTATTCTTCTATTCTATTCTTCTCCTACTTAAAGTGTTATATAATAGGTTCTGGGCACCAACATAAAAATTATAGAGCCAGTCTGAATATGGGGACATTTTTAATTAAGTGGTTTCATCTTTATCTTTTTTATTTATTAAAAGTGTTGGGCCAAAAACAATCTTAATTCTTCCTCTCTTATTTATATATCCATGTGCATTTGGCAGAGTTCATGGCAACATCTTTCCAGCCATGGACTAGCCCAAAGCCTTTTCTGAACCTCCTACTAACTTGGATTAAAACTGACTAGTTAAAAGCTTCACATAGGGCTACAGCCAGAAATGTCACAAGGTCCTTTGACATTTAATTCTGCAGTCTTATCTTTGGGAGAAAAATAAACGAATAAAGGTGCTTTTGATCTAGCATTTGTTAGCTAGCTTGTTTTCTTCCTTAGCTTTTGAGAAACAGATCAAGAACTTTAAAACAGCTCAACCTCATTTTTTGCCTGAAATCTGGCTTTCAGAAGTTAAACAAAAGACCTTTCATGGTGATAAGTGGGTCCCTAGGGGAAGAAGGAGGGGAGATTCATGCTGTGCAATGTTGGGAAGAAGACAAGTCCCCCTTCTAGTGGCTCACATGGCCCAGAAGCCTCATTCCTACAGCAAGGAATGTCACCTAACATAGTGGATCCTAAGGTCAGACCTAGAAGCCTATCAAGATGATGTCTCAGCAATGAATAGGCAGTCTGTTCTCAGTGAAATCATGGCCTGAAAACCAGATGTGGGAAGCAAAATAAAATAAGAGTGATGACTTCTTCTGTAGAGCAAATTCCTGGTGATCTAAAGTCAAGCTAACTATGCTCAACTTCGGTAGAGTGCAGCAACCATGTTTCTCTGACGTTCAACATCTAGGCCTTTGCTAACCGTAGAGATATGACTGCCCCTGAGGCTAGCCAATTCCTAAAGGTTAGATTTACCTTCTTTGCTGTGACTTTCCTATGTACTCTGTAACATTCCACCTCCCTTTACACTCTGGACCTGTGTTTCCCTGGCTTAATCACTCTACAGACAAATACAAAGCAAGTATACATCTCAGCATCTGCTAGAACTCTTATTGTGTGTGTTCCCATATGTGTAGGCACCTGTAGGTGTGGATGTGCTTATGAAGTCCTGAAGTGTCCTCCTTGATCATTCTTCACTTTATTTATTGAGGCAGGTCCCTCACTGAACAAAGGGCTTACCAATTCTACTTAGTTTAGCTAGCCAATCTGTAACAAGGATCACCTGTCTCTGCCACCAGAGTGCTAGGATTATAGGGGGTTCCCACACTGGCTAGGTTTTTACATGGGTTCTGCGAATCTAAATTCTAGTCTTTATAGTTGCACGTCAAGTACTTTATCCATTGAGCCATCTAGCCAACTCCTAAATTCTAAAAACTAGTTAAACTCTTCAAGCTAACTGATTCTATGCCTGTTTGTTTTGCTTTGCTTTTTATATGGAAACTTCAATAACCTCTCCTTCCTTCCTTCCTTCCTTCCTTCCTTCCTTCCTTCCTTCCTTCCTTCCTTC
>NW_021604616.1:5732253-5784519 GCF_004785775.1 Grammomys surdaster | reverse complement strand
TCTTTCTTTCTTTCATATTTTCCCTTCAAGGCTGATTGCTTCTGTGTGTGTCCATGCATGGCAACCAAACCTATCTCTCAAGACCTGTACATAATAAATTGCCTTTTCGATGGCAACATTTTCCTGGTCAACTGGCTAGGCTATATCTGATGAAGAATAAAGCCTGCATTTAAAACGTTGGAGAGGATTAGGTCACTAATCTCCCAATGAAGAAGTGAAATTGCCAGCTATTATGAGACAATGAAACCAGGAAGGAAGAGGTTCCTGGCATAAGGAACAAATGGTGTCTAGAAAACCATACTTAGTTAATTGTTAAGGAGCTGTGTGTTTGAAATTAAGTGTGTTCATGAAGAGAAGAAATGAAGCAGGAGAAGCCCCTCTGCCTGGATCATAAAGGATTTATACATATGCTGTATATGTTATGTTAGTATGTATATGTTTATGATGTATATGTCTATGTTAGTGGTGTTGACCTGACAGAATCTAGAATGATCCGGAGGATACCTGTAGGGGTTTATCATTAATGGTTGAAGTGAGAATACTCTACTTTGGGTAGTGACATCATCTCCTGGCGGATCTTGGACTGTGTAAGTGAACAAGTGAATTGGACAACAGCATTTATTTGTATACCTCTTTGTGGGTGCAATATAACCACCTACTTCAAGCTCCTGTTGCCTTGATTTCCCCACCATGATAGAATATATCTATGCTCGAATTGTTGGCTAAAACAAATCCTTCCTCTCTTAAGTTTCTTCTGTCAGGATATTTTTATCATAGCAATAGAAATGTAACCAAGAGATTCTGTTACAAAAATTTATTCATAGCTGGGGAAATTCCCCACAACATTCCTGCCCTGTGATGTTGTCACAGCTCTTAGGGAAACTTGAACTTCTTTCAAAATGGTGTTCTCAGCTGAAGTGCCTGACTTCAACACTGAAGGCCTCCTGCAGAGCAGTTGGTAGCTTTGCCACTGCTCTGAAGTCTGTTTCACCTTCTGTTTTAGGTCACAGTTCATGTCCTCTGCTGCACCGAGTGTGCCCCATACTTAGAGTTGCTTGAAGCAAAGCATCACCACCTTGGTGCTTCTGGGTCCCATCTGTAAAGTTCTCCTAGATTCTCAGTGTGACCGTGGAAGAGATTTCTTGAGGAATTGCAACAGAAACCTCCCTGACCCTGACTGACAGATACTTGCTTCAGAGCCAAGAAACAGTCTGGAATTGGCCTCCTGCAAGGAAAAAGATGTTTTTTATTGATTGCGTGTCTCACACAGAGCTGAAGGTGTAGGCCTGCAGAAGAGCAAGCTGAGGAAAATGAAAATGGTAGCTTGCCAGTTTCTCTCTCTCTCTCTCCCTCTCTCTCTCCCTCTCTCTCTCCCTCTCTTTCTCCCTCTCTCTCTCCAATGAAGAACACAAACACTGTCTCAGGGAGCTGCTACTCTATCCAAGACCAACCAGCTGTTGAAGTGTCAGGAGTTTGAAATTCTGCTGATATACATTAAAGGGTATTTTACTGATCAATCTTAAGTGATTTGTCACAAATGAAAAAATAGACTGAGTTGCATGTTGCCCATTTTAAAGCTTGGCCATGGGGACCATTGTTCTGCCTTCAGAGGCAATGGAGTCTTTCCTGAAAAAAAAAAAATGCCCTGGGATTCTCAGCCTTTCTTCTCCCTAGGTCATTAAGGAGCCTATCAAGGGCACCTGGACTGTTTCTGGTCACCATATTTGGGAAACCTTCTCAACAGCTTTACTGATGGGGAAGAGAGGGACAAAGGAGAGCCCTCTTGTCCTTGTTTGTCCTGCTGTCTCCTTCAGCTTCCTCTTTATGTTTCCCTCACCGGCTCTTCTCACCATTACTGTGTTGTCACTACATCCAACTCCTAAGCCCAGGACCTAAGACTGAATGGAACGTGTGCTTCTTAGACAGGTGAGGTAATTTTCTGTTTTTAAAGATATAGTTATTCTGCACCTCATTAGTGGTACTTTTAAAAGCAAACAAGGAGCTTAGCAAGATTATGGCTCTGTGGTTATGCGTATTCACTGTTCATATGGAGGTCCTGGGTTCAGTTCCCAGCCACATCAGACAATTCACAAGTGATTGTAACTCTAGTTCCAGAGGAACCCACACCCTCTGCCCTCTGAAGGAGCCAGTATGCATGTGGTGCACACAAACTCACAAAGGCATATACATATAAAATACATAATAATAAGTAAATAAATGGAAAAAAGTTCTCATATTGGTTTCCGAATGGTGCACTGAATACATGTGGGAATGGTAAAGAAGGTTTAATATGAAATTTTCTTTTGTGTACATTACTTTTCTTTAAGCCTAAATTATTTTCTTTTAATGTTCCTTTAGTGCCTGTAAAGTCCTACTACCATCTCTTCATGCTCCTTCAGTGTCCCACAAAGCTTTACAAGTCTCTTTGGAAATTTTAAGTTAAATTTTGAATAGGCAATACATTTGCATGGCTTAAAACTCAAAACAGTTCAAAAGTGGTCCTGGAGAAAAGAAAAAATTAATTTGCCTTTCCACCTCCCTGACCCAGTGAGCTGGCCACCCAGCTTCTCTGGAGAGAGCCACTGTCATACATGACAGTGTTCAATGGCAATGATATCTAGCTCAAATATGAAGCTAAGATTGCAGCTCTCATGTAGAAGCAATGGCAAGAACCAAGACAGGACTGAGCTGACACATCCCAACATAGCAGGGCACTCAACTTATCTCTGCTCTTATTTCTGGTACTTAACATTAGAATATTCTTCCCTTTGCTATCTTCTTTAGAATAAAAATCTCTAGATAACTGGGTGTGATGTCCCAAGCCTTTAATTCCAGCACTTAGGAGGCAGAAGGAGGAGGATCTCTGAGTTCAAGGCCAGCCTGGACTATAAAGCAAGTTATAGGACAGCCAAGGCTACACAGAGAAACCTTGTCTTGGGGTGGAATGGTGAGAGGAGAACAACTCATTACAGTTTATAAAGACCAAGGACAAGAAAACGAAAGCTCTGATATTAAGCCCACCAGGCAAGAATCTGAGAAGGTTATTGTTGAAGATATTTCCTAAGAAGCATTTTCATTTGGTTTCAATGTTTCTGCCTCTGGAAGAGGTTGTTGGTTCCAAGAGAGAAGAGAAAAGTTTGGTTTGTTGTCTGTATGTTTTCAGATCTTTTTTGGATTCTCCCACTGCCTCCCTTGAAGTGGGATCTTCACTTTTACCTAAGGAAAAGAATGATAGCTTTTCTGTAGCTGCCTGCTCTGTCATCTTTGGGGTCAGCAAAGGTTTACTTCCTGGCTGCCTGGTGCCTCTGTGGCTTGTAGAGTGGTTTTCTATCCACTAAAGATAGGGCCAAGGCGTGTGAGTTGGGAGAAAGTACAGACCATTGTGGGGCTCCAGGCCTGATGTCACAGCGAGTGTCCTTGGGCAGAGCTGGTCATTTATGTCAGAGGATGTTGTACTTGGAGAAGGAATGCAGACCCTCTAGTACTGTTAAGTGTGTACATGTGAAGTGAACTGGTCTGATAGCCAGGGTCTGGAGCCCTGTTTATCCACAGGAGATAGGAAACAAGGGGTGAAGATAACAGAGACGCTCAGGTCTGCAGGCCTGCACCTGGCCTCAGAAAACTGCTAGGGAGAGAGAAGCTTGCGCTCTGCTTCGTTTTCACATTTTTATCTTACATGATATAGTAATTACAGAAGGAACAGAGGCTCATTTAATCAATGAATTCTCATACAATTTCATCAAAGAAACCCTGAGCTTATGACACTTTACAGTGTCCACCTTTTGGAAGTGACAGTTATTATTTGCAGAGAATCAATAAATAAACTTACGTTGTGCATTGTTTTCTCTTTACAAAGCAGCCTTAAGCACAGCCCAGGGTTTCTGGGAGAGGTTCCCAGGTTTAGTAGTCTTTGCAGCTCTCTGCTTTCCTTTCTTTCCCTCAGTCGCAGTGGCAAGGAAGGAATAGGGTGTCACAGATAACTGTTGGACAGTTTCTAGGGTCATCCTCGTGTTCCAATGATGGGCACTGAGTCCTGAATCTTGGGTAATCCTTGAACTCCTTTTGTTCAGTGTTAGAGAATCAGACATTCTCTGGAGAGTGTATTTTGGTGAACTGTATAAGCTTCTCTCTTTAGAAATCTCGGGAGATGCTTAGAATGCTTCATTGATTGAAAGGGATTTAGGCGTTTTGGTTCTTTGTTTGTTTTGCAAATGTTGAATTAAGTATGAGGTTTTTTGTTTTTGTTTTTTGTTTTTGTTTTTTTTTTTGTTTTGTTTTGTTTTGTTTTTGATTCTGAAAGTAATCCAACTGACTGAAGACCAGGCTGGCATGCTGGATGTTTGATTTGTTGTAGCTCTGCTGTTTGTCTCATCTTTGGGTCCTCAACATGGAGACAAGATGTGCTGAGGAAGACAACAAAGGAGAGGAGCCCCTTCACCCTTCAATCTGTTCTCTAAGAGAATATAAGAATAATCTCCAGGTGGCTGGAGAGAAGACTGTATTGTAAAACACCTGCTGTGCAAACATGGGATCTGGAGTTTGGATCCTGAGGCGACTTCTCTCGGGAAAGAAAAAGCCGTTTGCAAAGTCCCACCTCCATTTAGTGCAACCATGACAGAACAAACACGGAATGATATCATGACATCCACAGAGATGGGGTTGCACTGCTCACGGGGTGTGGCTAGTCAGGGCTCCCTCTGGAAGGCGCAGAATCAATGAGTCTCAGAGTTTTGCCCTTTTTTTCCTATTTATTTATTTATTTATTTTATTTATTTACATTGCAAATGTTGTCCCCTTTCCCGGTTTCCCCTCCACAAATCCCCTATCCTCTCCCCTCCCTTGCCTCTATGAGGGTGCTCCCCTGCCCACCCGCCTCAGTGCCCTAGCATTCCCCTATGCTGGAGCATCAAGACTCCACAGCACCGAAGGCCTCCCGTCCCATTGATGCCAGATAAGGCCATCCTCTGCTACATATGTATCTGGAGCCTTGGATCCCTCCATGTGTATTCTTTGGTTGGTGGTTTAGTCCCTGGGAGCTCTGGGGGAGGGGGGGCTTGGTTGGTTGATATTGTTCTTCCTATGGGGTTGCAAATTCCTTCAGTTCCTCAGTCCTTCTTCTAACTCCTCCATTGGGGTCCCTGTGCTCAGTCTGATGGTCATCTGAGAGGATCCACATCTGTATAGGTCAGGCTCTGGCAGAGCCTCTCAGGGGACAGCCATATTAGGCTCCTGTCAGTAAGCACTTCTTGGCATCAGCAATAGTGTCTGTGTTTGGTGTCAGCAGATAGGATGGATCTCTAGGTGGGGCAGTCTCTGGCTGGCCTTTCCTTCAGTCTCTGCTCCCTCCCCCAACTCTGATGACAAACGCCGGTCCCTGTGGAGGCCTGGAGGAAAGTCAGTGTTTGAGAAATCTGAATCTAGCAGCAGTTTGAGAAGGAAACATTGGCCTCTTGCCAGCTTTCAGATCAGAAGACAAAAGCTTTGTCTATGAAGTATCTATACTCAGAAACAGGGCAACACTTAGATAAATGCGTCCTTGCCCAACAAGTGTTTCTAAAAGCAGCCAGGACACTAGTGGCTTTTTCTAACTGTAAATCCTGATGAGTGGTTGTACTGACTGGTTTTGTGTTAACTTGACACAAGCTGGAGTTATCACAGAGAAAGGAGCTTCAGTTGAAGAAATGTCTCCATGAGATTCAGGTGTAAGGCATTTTCTCAATTAGTGATCAAGCGAGGAGGGCCCCTTGTGGGTGGTACCATCTCTGGGCTGGTAGTCTTGGGTTCTATAAGAAAGCAAGCTGAGCAAGCTAGTGAAAAACATCCCTCCATGCCCTCTGCATCAGCTCCTGCTTCCTGACCTGCTTGAGTTCTAGTCCTGACTTCCTTTGGTGATCAATAGCAATTTGGAAGTGTAAGCTAAATAAACCCTTTCCTCCCCAACTTGCTTCTTGGTCATGATGTTTGTGCAGGAATAGAAACCCTGACTAAGACAGTGGTGTAATTGTAATGAAAATGGTTTAAGGTTAAGTGAAGGGTCACAGATCAACCCAGTGGTGGGTGTTGGTGGGTGGGTGGGTGGGTGGGCGGCGCACAGTCCTTTGGTACTGTGCTATTCAGTATGTCCTCTGTCAACCAGGGAATTCTGGGCCCTTTGCCAGACCTGCCAAATCTGAACCTGGGTTTTAACAGGATCTGCAGATCAGATTTATATGGATGTTAAAATCTGAGAAGCGAGGTCTTAACCTCAAGTTAAGCCTGCATTACTTATCTTCTAGCAGATGGAAAGGATGACTGAGGTCATCAGTAGAGCTCTTAAAGTCTGTTATCAAGGTTAATCATTTGTTTATTTTAGCTAACAGGATTTACTTCCTCTAGAGTATTTACTGTGTTTCCCAGTAAATCATTGCTCTTAATTCATATGCGTTCTTATTTCTTACTTTCTTGACTGTTCTCAGAACTAAGTACCATTCTTTCAGCTGTCACTCTTGTCTTCCATTTGGAAATGACACTGTCCTCTTCAGAACCTAGGGGCCATAGGACTGCCCACCAAGGTCTGTTTCCCTCCAGTGACAGGAGTGGCCATATCAGTGAAGTGTTTTCTGGCTGAGATGAGGCTCACTTATTCTATCAAAATAGTTCAAAGGACCAAAGGCTACATAGATCCAGGACTTCTGGGTTGTCACTATTAGGTCTCAAACTCCAAAAGGCACTTCATATGAGCCCTTGCTTATAGACACCATCTTTCCATGGTGTTCTCTTATCCTATCCTATTCTGTATTCATACTGTGTATTTAATACATACATATATACATAATTATATATTATACATATATGTATATGCATACATAAGCCAGAATCCCTTCAGTTGAGTTGAAGCCAAAGTACCTCTGAAGGCACACATCTGTAATCTCAGGATTTGTAAGACTGTGGGGCAGGAGTACTGTGAGTTCAAGGTCAATCTGATCTAACATAATGGAGACCTTGTCTCAAACAAAGCCCCAAATAGCAAAGAACCTCAGCTGAGTAAAGCAGTGTAATATGTAAGCAAATGTGGCTTTGAGCTTGGAAAACTCATCATTCTGTTATCTGTTAGGAAGAAAAGCTATAAATCATGCCAGCTTTTACATATTGCCTCAGCTTGGGTTCTTCTCCACATTCATCTAGTAACAAAGTGAAGGTCCATCAACCCATAGTCCTGAAATAATTTACATTTGGCCTCATCTAGTTTGTGTTTTAATTTTAGCTTTAAAACTTGTTGTTGGTCTTCTTCAAGAAAAGTTAGAATGCAGGACTAATACAGCTTATTAGTCTATTATATAAAAAGTCATAATATTTGCATGGGCCAGCCCACTTAATGACCATCAGAGGAGAGTACTTAAATGGCAAGGTCTATATTATTCATTTTGCTGCATAAAAATTTATACAATTTCTACACAAATATATTTCTTTATAAATAACTGATTAAATCAAGTCCCCAAACTGACAAATACATGTCACCCATCACATATACAAAATGTGGGGCAGGGGATGGAGGGATGGAGGCTGGTAACATATTGGCTGACGAAATCCCCTAAATAATGGATGCTCACGATCCATTAAATACATTGTGGATTAATTTTTATTGTTGGTGCATTTACTATGGATAGATAAACTAGACTGTATATCCTGTATGTATTAGTCACATTCCTTTTTGTTCAGACTTAGCAGAAGCAGCTGCAGGATGCGAGGCTCATTTTGGCCTCACTGTCTGAGGGTCCAGCATGGTGGTGAAGGCTGTGCTGAGAGTGGCCCCAGGCATGGCAGCCCAAGTGTGAGGCAGCTAATCCCGTTGCATCCACAGGAAGATAAAATATACTCTATTCATCTTCCTCATTTCGTTTAGTCTGGGATCCCAGCCCATCTAATGATACTATCCAGATTCAGGCCATTATCTTACCTTTATTAACTCTTACAGGAAACACTCTCACAGATCCACTCAGGGCTTTGCTTTCTAGGCAATTCCAAATCCTATCAAGTTGAACATGAAAATCAACATCATGCCATGCAGTGAGTACAAGTTATATTCTACAGAATTTAAAAAAAAAACATTTATTTATTTTCTGTATGTGTGGAACCACACCCATGCCACAGCCCTTATGTGGAGGTCAGAGAACAAATTATAGGAGGAGTTCCTTGCTCCCTTTATATGGATCTTTTTCTTCTCTATAAAATGATGGTTTGCAGGTTAGAGATATGAGTTGGAGGGCCTACCTGGCATGTGGAAGGCTCTGGGTTCAATATGCAACACTACAAATAGACAACCAGACAGACAGACTGACAACATAAATACCCTGTTAGAGCTGGAGAGAGTATAGCAGTTAAGAGTACGTATTTTCCTTCTATAGAACAATACCCACCCTGAATGCCCTACAATGTCCTGTACCTATAGCTCCAGAGGATTAGATGACTTTGTTTTGGCCTCTATTAGTATAAGAATACAAATGTCACATATATACATGCACATATACATTCACACACACACACACACGCACGCACGCATGTGTGTGTGTGTGTGCACCTTTGCTGGTCCGAAGCACCTTTCTGCATGTGATGTTTTAATACTCGTACTCAGAATGTTGAGCCAGGATTGTTGTCATGAATTTGAGGCCAGACTGGGTCACCTCGAGTTTCAGGCCACACTGTGTTACAGAGTAACAATATCCCATCAACAAATGTTTATCACATAATAGGTAAATATTAGTTGAAAAGTTACTCAGCCTTTTATATTAATCAATATGCAAGATATGCAAGACACCCAGACTAATCCCCATACCAAACAGAGATAGTAGAAACCATAAGTTTCCTTATGGGAGAAGTCTTCTTTATTTTTAGTTTTAGTTAACTGAATTCAGTAAAATGTATTGAGAAAGATTTCTATAGCATATCTGATTTTGTGAAGATGTCTCACAGTTGGGATTTGAAAAGAAGAAAATTTAATGTTGTGGTATAACAGACATTTCTAGACTGCACTCAAATTTTAATGTGCAGATGAATCCCCAGAGATTCTTCTGAGAGTGCAGACGGGTCTGTGTAGAGGCTGAAATCCTCTGTCTATGAGATGGAGCCAGATGCTGTTCCTCTGAGTGGCAATGGTCTGTGGACAGGCTGTGTCTGCTCTCCATACCTGCATGGCTCTTCATCCTCCTACATCTCTGCCCTCCGTAGCTCCTCTTCTTCCTTTTCCTCTTCCTCTCCTTACTCCTCCCACCTTAGCTCCTCCTACAGATGCTTTAGCTTGATACCTAATGTTAAAGTATCCAATGAGCTGAGACCTCAGTAAAGGATTTCCGTAGAGCTAGTTGGAGCAAATGTAAGGCAGGAAGGGAGAGAGAAAGCAAAACCTTTAACCGTTCTTTAACTTGGCATTCTTGGGGCCTCAAAGAAACCCTTATTTCTTTTAGGCAAAATTACATTTCACTGATACCCTGTTGCAATCATTCCCCACTTCCAGGGTAGCAGACATATTATTGGGGTCCCCTTTCATGTGTCTAAGAATCCCAAATACTGGGTCATTTGCCAAGTTAGCCCTTGCTCCTTTGCAGCATGAGTTTCTTCTAATGAGCTTCCTCTCAAGTGCTTTCACAGGTTAGCCTTAATCACAGCTCACTCCAGCTGACAATCAAAAGAATAGTTCTGGGTTCTAGTTCATGTGTCTAAGAAACCTATTTCCAGAAGAGGACTGGTTTAGTTTGCCTTCTGCCACCAGGATAAAATCATGACCAGTGGCAGCTTGTGGAAGAAAGGTTTATGTCAGTTGTCATCCATCATAAAGGCAAACCAGGGCTCAAAGTCAAGGCAGAACCTGGAGAGAGGAGGTGAAGCCGAGGCCATGGAGGAAGGCAGGAGTGATGGAGAGTCATGCAGGTATGGAGAGCAGTTGCAGGTAACAACTTACATTTAGCTTAGCTACTTGGGAAACAGCTCTCTTTGTATTGGACATTACCAAACATATAAAGCCTTTGATTAATATTTAAGCATAGAGTCTCATTTTCCTATTGGGCCCGTGTGGATCACGGGATGGTCTGGGCAATGCCCAGCCTTGCAGAGACAGCATGAAAGATTGACAGAGCCATCTCCTACGCTGGCATCTCGTGGGTGGCAGGACTGGTGTTTCGGGCTGGCCATTTTTAGCTGTGGCATGTGTATGGCCTCTGGCTGCTTCCAGCTTCAGAGCGCTTGGCTTCAGGCTGAGGCACATGGCGGCCTGAGCTAAGCAGAGCCGCCGTCATATGTATAGTCTGCCTGTCCAGCAGCCTTCATGTAAATAATTACTTCAGCAAGCATCCTCTCTTTTTGAAGAGTCAACTAGTAGGGGTAGGGTATAGGTATTTCCAGTTGACCTGTGGACAAGGAGTCTGGGCAGTTAAAGGAAACTGCAAAAATAGAATCACATGAATAGCCGGGCAGTGGTGGCACATGCATTTAATCCCAGCACTCGGGAGGCAGAGGCAAGTGGATTTCTGAGTTCGAGGCCAGCCTGGTCTACAGAGTGAGTTCCAGGACAGCCAGGGCTATACAGAGAAACCCTGTCTCAAAAAACAAACAAACAAACAAACAAACAAAAGAGTCACATGAATAAAGACCAAACCAAACACATGGATGACATGTGACACAGTGACCATGGGCTACTTTGACTCTGTGACTTCTGTAGATAAAGGGTGAATACAGGAAAGAGAGATTAATGTGGATAGTGATCCAGATGTGCTTCCCCTTAGAGAGCCAAAGACCCACCCCTTTTCTGCTCTTTCTCTAGGGTTTCCACAGCAGGATCAAGGTTCAAATTGGTTTCCAGTTCGCTGTGAGTGGTCAGAGCTCAGAGGATGCTGGAGCGTTGCCACACTGTCTGCTGCACAGATACACTCTCTTCTGCCTGCTTTCTGCCCACTCCCATGTGCTTAAAACACTCACACATTTTCTTTCTCCAAATCTGAATAGAAATGACTTTGAGATCTTGCAGTACTCCCGAGGCAGAAGCTTTTGAAAAAAAAAAAATCAAATTGGCTCATAAGAACAGAAAACTGAAGTAAAAAATGAAGTTCCACAGAGCTCAATTGATGAAAAAATTTTCACTTTCCCTTATTTTTTTTCTGGCTAGTGGCATTATCATATATGAATATAGTTTGAATGTTAATGATATGATTATATAACACCATCTTATAGGCATTTATTTAAACAGGGCATTAAGTATTTTTATGGGTGTTATCTCATATAATCCTTAAAATAAAACAATATGTTAATAGTCTTCTTCATAGTCTTATGGATGAGGAAACTGAGGTTCAGAAAGATGATTCTGCTTAGCACTCCACCAAAGACTTAGACTTGTTTGACCACAAGCATGATCCTTCCTAGCCTCCTTTGCAGGCCACACTGACTGCATTCTAGAAGAAAATTAACCCTTAGGAAGGTTTGGGCAGCTGATCAGAGCTGAACATGATGCTGAAGGCTGTCTGGAAGATAGAGGGAGATGAATATCATCTGTAGTCTTACTCTGTCCTCAGCCTGATACCTCCTCTTTCCAGATGCTGCTCCCTGTTTATACATGAACAGTTCGAGTGTGGTAGTTTTCCATTCTATGTGGTAACTGGTTATCATTATCACTGCGTGCAGCCCTATTTCCTCCAGGGGGCTCCTTTTGGATGCTGATAAATCTTCCTAATTAGCTGTAAAACTCAGGAAAATGAGATGTCATGTTTTAATCATAAGGCATTTAGGCCACTGGCATTTTGTGTCCTGGTTGAATTCTTACTTTTGTTTACCAAACTGGCTTGAGCTTATAACATTTTTAGTAGATCTCTTGTAAATCCATAGACCTTAGGATTGCAAAGGCTATGGGTTTATTTTCAGTAATGCAGTCACAAAAATGCAAAAAAAAAAAAAAAAAGAAGTGTGTGTGTGTGTGGGGGCATTGACACAGTGTGAATGGTTGATTTTCCCATGTGTTGGTGGAATAGTAGAAGATTGTTGAGATCTTTGCAGGTAATTCAATGCAGACCCACTTCTCACAATAAAAGCCAGCATCCTGAACAGTGAGGGGGAAATGGTCTTGCTTTCTGTTTTAGTCTTGGAAGTTAGACTGAACTCTCACAAGAGTTGCAGAGAGGAATCAGGATTAGAAGTCCCACTGAAGAATACAGAAAGTCAGAACTGATCAAAGTAGAGAGATGGATGTCTATGAACTGCTTTGCCACAAATGAAATGTTTATATCGTACCCCATACTTTCAAGACTCAGGAACCACCCAGGAGACAGGAAATACTGTAAGAGTTAGAGGTCAGGGAGGATCAGAGAAAAGAGTGTCACATGGGTGCGATGGGAAAACTGGACTAATGAACTCACAGCAACTGTGCTTGCCTATATGTGACCTACACAGACCAAGGTAGTCAATGCCTGGCACACAGAGAGAAGGAGCTAATGAGTCTCTATCCCTGCTGAGGAGCTTTTGACAGTTAATGGTTTCTGAAGAAGGAAGACTTGGTCTGCTGCACTCTTTTGGATGGCTCCACACCAATGAATATATGGCTATCACAGATTGGAACCACTGGGCTATAAGAATAAAAAGAGAGAACATGGAAGTGGAGCGGGGTTGGAGTAGATTAGGAAGGAGTGGCAGTGACCACGATCAAAATACACTGTACCCATGAAAGAAATTCTCAGAGAAATTATTACAACTATTGTATTAAATAAATAAGATTTAAAAGATGATAGCAACAACATCAACGAGAAATCACTGAATTTAAATTTCAGATGGAGGATTGGAACATGGTCAGAAGATCACATCTCAACAAAAATTTTTCCATATTGTTATAGCTGGTATCTCTACCTTTAGCATATTTCAGAATTGTCTAGAAATTATAGTATGGCACAGATTTCTGGGACCCCTTCCTGCAGTCAATGACTTAGAAGGTCTTGAATAGAGCCAGGGAGTTTTGTTTGATGACTTTATTGTTTACCACCCAAATGTGAGAGTCTGCCTTCCATCTTGGCTCAGCACTAACTACCTGCATGATCTTAGCAGCTTCTGTCTTCTACCCACTTGTGCTGAAGTTAGGATGGTCTGACATGCTTTGAGAACCATTTGATAAAAGCATGCAGTGGCATGTGGTTGATAAGAGCATTTCCTCTTCTATTTTGAGTCAGATCGACCTAGTTGAAACTGGTGGGAATTTCTGTTCTGAAGCACCCAGAACATGAACTAACACAGTCCCGAATATGTCCCTATGTACATTCAGAAGTTCTTACAATGGACCATGGCCCGATAGTTTCTTCCCTTGCCTTTCTTCCCTTTCTTTCTGTATTATGTCTTTCAACATTGGAATTGTAAAAAAAAAAAAAGAAAAAGAAATAAAACACTGCTACTTCTGTGTAATGTATATCTGTGCATATGCACATGTGTTTTGTGGAGCTCAGAATTGAATCCGTCCTAGGTGTACACCACTATAGAGCTGTATCATTAGACTTGTTATATGTATTTTCTTGTCTTCATATGCTCCACAGCACATCATAGACAGGCCGGAGGATCATAGGTGTTAAAAAATATTCTTACCGAGTTGAAATGCTGAATTTTAAATTATAATGTGTTGCCAAAAGTTTACCAGTAAAATGGTATCTTTTGAGAAGATCAAAATAATCACAATTATTCTCCACATGTGGGTCTTAATCTTGTTCAGTTCCTTACAACTGAATCCCATAGTGGAATGGTCTTAACTGATCTAAATTTATTCCTCACAGCTCTAGAATCTGAGAAGTTCAAAATCAAGGTGTTGGCACACCTGGTATCTGTTTTGAAAAAGGCTATCTTCTTCTCCCTGTGCCCTCTCATCACAGAGAGCAGAACTGCAGAATCCATCTCCTCCATCTCCATTTCTCCCACCTCTCCCAAGTTCTCTATACACATCTCAGGCTCACCTTAAACTCAAAATCCTCTTGCCTCTGTCTCTTGGGCACTGCATTACAGTCCTGTACCACCAAGTATAGCTTGCAACTCTTCCTGTACCACCAAACAGATCTTGTATTTCTTCTCCTTCCTCTTCCTCCTCTTCCTCCTCCTCCTCTTCCTCCTCCTCCTCCTCCTCCTCATTCTTCTTTGTTTTCTTTTTTTTTGTTTGTTTGTTTTTGAGACAGTTTCTCTGTATAGCTCTAGCTATCCTGGAACCCAACCTGTAGACTGGGCCAGGCTCAAACTCATAGAGATCCACCTGTCTCTCTGCCTTCAAGTTCTGGGATTAAGGCATGTGCCACAATTGCTTGGCTTGCATCTTTTAAAGAGAACTCAGACATTTAGTATACAGAAATGAGACTTAGAATTTTAACAGAGGTAGAGAGCAAATAATATTGTCTTGTTCCATCTTCATGAAAATTAAATGTAATGACAGAGCTGTTGGGCCTAAAGTCTTGGGGAATATCCCACATGACCTCTCTTCTACTAGAATTTCTGGGAGCAAACTTTCTGGCTCTGTGTCTAAGGGACACATTTTTCTGGCAGTCTTAAATAGCTGGGTCCCAGAGCTCACTGGAGAGGTAGTTTTATGTAAGCACAGGCATGCTGCAAGGGCCTGGTCCTCTGAAGGAACTGTCTACTCTGAGACCAGTAAAATGCGGTTCTTTTCCTTTCTCTTGCCTCAGGAGAATGGATCACTGGGCATGCATTTTTTGTTAGTTTCAGTTTGAATTACTGAACTCGGAAGACTAACTTTATCTTGATATTTCTCTTTTGTTCTTTGCTTTTGAGATAGGATCTTGCTATGTAGCTCAAGCTGGCATGAGACTTAACTGTACTTCTACTTCCCTAGTGCTGGGATTACACACACCCATCATCATCCTTAGCAATCATACCATTTTTAACTGCCAGAGAAATTGTGTTTTTGAATTTTTCATTAATAAATGAAATCCTTTTAGTGAGAACATTGTGATTTGCTCTTGTTTATTCTCAAATGGGAACATGAATCACTGAGTCACAACATAAAACCACTTTGGAAATAATTACTCACCTACTTTACCAGTAACTGAACATTTCACATGATATAGATAGAAAATGCAGTTCTCCCTTGGTGCCTGTGAAGGTGGGGAGGATTAATTCCACCTTGGATGCTATACTCCGTAGATGCTCAAGTCTCACAGAAAATGGCGTAGCATTTGCACACCATCTGTACACATCTTTATGTTTATACTAAATAAGTCTTAGGTTACTTAAGATACATAGTGTATTATAACACTGCATGAACAGGTGCTATACTGCATTGTTTAGGGACTAACAACAAGGACAGGAAAATAACACATGGTCTTCAAAGTCACAACTGTTTGTTTTATAGAATATTTTTGATCTGTTGAAGTCTGCAGATGAGAAACCAATGACATAAAGGGCCAAACATAGCTCCTAGTTTGTTTTTCAGTTTTTAGCCACTGAATACCACCAAAAGGAGGGTTGATGAATGAGTCAAGATATCTTTTGAATGCCTCTAAGTATATTACTACATTATTTTGTAGTGTATTAAGAAGGACTTTGAGAAGAGTTAAAAATTATCAGCATCAGGAAAATCAGTATTTTTCTTAAACTTTTTTTTCTTTTGATATTATAGGCTCTCTAGTAGCCCAGGCTGACTTTAAACTTACTATGTAGCTAACATTTCACATGGTATAAATAGAACTTCAGATCCTCTCACTTCCTCCACTGGAATATGTGGATCACTGCATCTTGTTTTGTGGGGTGCTAGGAATGAACCCAAGGTTGTTTTGTGCATGGTAGGCAAGTACTTTATCAGTTGATCCACAACTCCTGCCCCAAATATTTTCTTTTCATCTTAATATCAAGTTTGTAATAATTACAGTTTTTCTATTTTAAATAACTAGCTGTAAGACAGGTTAGACATTTTTTGTGATCCATCTATCAGAAGTATATTTAACTAGAGCTGAGGGTATAGATGAGTGGTAGAACCCACAGCTTACATTTACAGTAAACAAACAAAAACCCAAGTAAATAAGGTAGTTTGCTGTGGTTTTATATGCTTGATGTGGGTAACCCCAGCATTGGTGTGTGGAGTCAGGGAAGGAGGGAGGAGGAGGACCACAGAGGTAACTTTTCAGTCTGGGACTCCAGTTGGCATGAGTTACACACACACACACACACACACACACACACACACACACACACAAACATATGCACACACAGGAACACACATACAATAACACACACACAGGAACACACAGGCAATCCCCTCCCACCCATACACCCTTTTCACAACAAAATGCTTAACAACGCAGGACCACCATCTACATTGAGCTATGCCTCCCCCAACAAAGCAACCAATCACTCTGCCCTAATAACTCTTAGGAACCCCTTAGCAGCCCTTAGTAAGGTGAATTGTTTTTAGTGAACTGTTACTTACTGATACCTGCCTACTATCTTTCTAGTGTGCATGATTGGGCACCCAGATGTTTAAACTCAGATGCATTATGGGAAATCCACAAAAGGCTTATATAACTCAGGTTTGTTCATCAAAATAGCAAACCACTCATACCTCATTCCTAGGAACCAGCTCTTCCTCTTCCTGGACCCACAAAAGGAAGTCGTGAGAGGTAACCTGAGGCTCTTGCACAATCTTGCTGTGGGACTTGGCCCCCTTGTACTTTATCTCTGGTACTTTGAATATAATCCTTTGTGGCTTTGCTGTTTGTGTGTACATCTTCAATTCTTTCACTGAAATGCCAAAAACTAGTGAATGGGAACCAGACAACAGCCACTAAGAAGAGGAGGGCTGAGAATATTGAGTTTGAGGACAGCTTGGGAATGCACAGCGATACCGTGTTTTTGTTTTTTTCTGATCAAGGCTCAAAGTTTAATATTCAGCACTTGTATATATAGGGAAAGCTCCACTGAACCCATCCTTTGCTTCAGCTGGATTATGTCACAAGGCAAGCTCAGCAGGCAGTGTATTGTTCTAAGTTCCTGTAGGAAGTTGCACATGCAGCCAGGGTGGATGAGTTCACTTAGGTCCTATTACAATAGGTCTGTTGTGGTAAACAAGGTCTTTCCAGCCTGCTCAAGGCTGGGTAAGGGCACAATTCCAACTTCTTAGTTTTTTAAAGATGAGTGGTACCAATAACTGGATGGAGGCACAAGATTTACTTGTTTTCCATTATCCTGTCTAGGTTAGATTGGCCAGGTGACTGTGTCTGGCTTAGGTCTGTGTCTATATTGCTCCTGATTACCCATCAAGGAGAACACACATAGCATTGATGTATGCCTCTGTCTTAGGTCTATACGAGCTCAAGAACACTCTTACTTGTCTCTGACTACCGGCCTTCTATAGCACACTCTTACCCATACAGACCAAAGTCACATATGAATTCAGACCAAAGGACCTATGGGCATGCACTCAATGCATTTCTTCATAGCAATGGATAACTGTCATGGTGAATAGCTGAGCTTGCTGAGAGCGATCCTGTGTGAAGGCAACCAATCTGTTTAAGATATAAGGTCCAAAAGTTAAAAGCAACAAGATTATAATTAATGATCCAAGCAGTGTAGAAATTAAAGTTGTAAGCTATGAGAAAGTGGCAAATCAAGATTCAAACCATCCTTGATTCTGTCCTTTTTTCTCTTTTCCTTTTGGCTAATCCATTTCAAATCTTAGCCATAGAATCCTTTACTAATCCTGAGTGATGGATGCAAAAGTAACATTCTTCATCGAGGGCTGTACATACTCCTCCCTGTTGAAGGAATAAAAGATCAAGTGCTCTCCTGTATTAAAGGACTATCTTAGATAATGAGGTTAGAGATTCTTGTGAATGGGAAATAGAGGTTTCTATCCTTTCTATATCTTTATCTATTGGTGTTCTAAGGAGCTCATAATGTTTTCCTTGCAAAACCAGAGCAGAAATGCCAGTAGCTACTTTTCCCACACTCAGAGAGTTCCGTGACATCCAAATTTTAACATTTTAAAATAAAAGGCATGATTTAAATAATTTTTTGTTGTATGGAAATATATATATATATATTTCCCCTTTTTTGTTTTATGAAGATATTATTTTAAAGTTCCACAATATCTGTTTCACAATACCGCATTCTTGATGATTATGAGGAATCCCAGTAATATGGGTAACATTAAATTGCCAACAAAACATATCAAATGCCTGACTGCAATAGCCAATTCCATTATCTATCTTAATCTGATATGGAACATCAAGCATAGAAAAATAATGTAGGCAATAACTAATCACACTTTTAGTTGCGTCTCCTGTTAAAGCAGTTGCAACTAGAATGCCTGAAAATCTGTCAAGTCACATGTACATATTTTAATTTTCCAAAATAGGAAATGAGTAACATCCATTTGTCATAATTGATTAATCCTCAAGGATTAGCACCATTATGTGGTACAGGTAGAAATTGAGGACATTGAGGACAAGCTTTTACAATTTGACTTGTATACTCTCTAGAAATACCGAATTATTGTCTCAAGCTATTACTATTTTGATGATGTAAAGAATAAGATTGTATGGCCAATTGTTCCTGAAAGGCCTATAATCTGCCTGATATAGAAATCTGCTGTGGCATTGTCCTGGGGTCCAGGCAATTCAGTGTGAGCTCTTAAATGTTCTATGGAGTTAAGGAACAGTACATGTTTCTTAAATTAAGCTGTTGTTGTATAAATAACTGTAAAATTTGAGAATTAGCAGTATCTAAAAAAGGAACAATTCCAAGCAATTATAAACCATGAGCTATATATTGGCTATCAGTATACAAATTAAAAGCTTTATTTTTCAACATTTCAAAAACAGTGGCTAAAGCACACAATTCAATTATCTGTGCTGAAGCAGGGAGAAGTCAAGAGAATAAACATGTGATCCAATTTTATATGCTGCTTTCACATTAGATGAGCCATCTGTAAATACAGTAAACACATTTTCTATGGGCTGCATGCATAAATGTACAGGAAATGGAAAAGCGTGCACAGAGGAGAATTCTAACAACTTGTCTTTTGGATAATGATTATCAATTTTGCCTAAAAAGTTTGTCATGCAATAGGCCAAATATCCGTATTCTGCAATAACCAACTTAATTGTTGTTTGGAAGAAGGAATATTTCATCAAGTTCTTTCCCAAAATACTTTTGTGATCCTGAGCTACAACAATTCTGAAGCAATTAACATAACAACAGCTTCAGAACAGGGTGTTAAAATTTTCTTTGGAGATGAAGAAAAATCAATCTAAATTAATGATACCTTTTTACTAAAGAACTGTTGTGAAACAGCCAACAATTGATTAGTCTATATAATAATCTATTGTTGGCTAGTAATAGCCGCCTCTACTTTTTGTAAATCTATTTGTCCCTCATCAGTTAATTATCCAGGGGAATTAAGATTTGCATTCCCCTTGAGAATATCAAACAGTGTTTTAAGTTCTCTTGTGGTAAGCTTAAGGTGAGGTCTTAGCCAATTAATATCTCTTAACAACTTTTGAAAGTCATCAATAGTAAACTCTCTCTTTTTTGCATGTACACCTGCAAGCCAGAAGAAGGTGTAGAGTGAAAAATTATAGATACTGGGTATATAGAATTCTTTTTAGACATATAAAATATTCTTTAGGCTTTCTTTATAAAGACATGGAGAAACCGAGGCATGAAGCAAGTTAAGAATGTGGACAGACTAGTTACAGGAACTGGCTAGAATGCAATTTAGCCAGGTGGAACCAAGCTGAGAATCATAGTGACAGGGCAAGGCCGAAGTAACAGGGCAGGACCACATTCTTGAGAAAGATAAGCGTACAGAGAGTTTTCACCTGATCCTGACTCCCGTAGGTTGGGTTCCTTTGGAATGTTCCACTATTTTTATGTTATACCACCCTAGCAACCCCCTCACCCCCTCCTCATTCCTTGGTTTGTGGTTTTTCCCCTTAAAAACCCCTTTCAAACTGGCTGTCGGGGTCAATTCAGCTCCTGCGTGGGCATACGAATTGACCGACAGCTAGCTGTCACGCCCTAATAAACAACCTCGCAATTGCTCCGGTACATGGTGTCTCGAGCAGATTACTGGGTGGTCGCGACTTTTTGAGACTTGAGAGAGGGTCTCCCCTCTGCGGAGGTCTTCAAGGGCACTAGATCACACCACAGATGGTTGTAAGGCATCATCTGGTTGCTGGGAATTGAACTCACAGGACCTCTGGAAAAGCAATCAGTGCTCTTAACCTCTGAGCCATCTCTCCAACCCCCAACTGTGTTTTCTTATTGGAATTTTCTGTGCCACAATCTGCTTAGGATATAACTGAGGTCCCAAATATTGAAAAGATATTGCCTTTGAATCTTTTCTGGAGCAATAAGCACCTCCAAAATTTTAAAGCTTGTTGTATGAGAGCAAAGGCTTGTAGTAAAACTCCTTCAGAGGTATGAGCTAATATGGTAAAATATCCATATAATGAATAATATTCACTAAAAGATTCAAACTCCTAACTTCTTGTATTGAAGCAGTGACAAGTTTTTGACATAAAATAGGGTTATTAGCCATTCCTTTGTAGGAATTTCAGGTCTCAGTTTAAACTTAAAATTGAAAGAATCTCAGATTTTGGTTTAAACTCAAAAGTTAACTGCCCCAGGACACATCCTGGGAGGAGCACATTCCAAAGACTTACACACACATTCCAGGGGAAGGGCCCAAGATAAGAGGTAATCAGGAAGCTGGTCCCTTAACATAATAAACCTGGGCAAATGGAAGCCATTTAGCTAAAACTCATTGTCATAAAAATAATGTGCAAATCTGAGTCACCTAGAGATCTGACCTGGGAACAGCTGTTGAGATCAGCCTTTGTGGTTGCCCTTGTGAACTCTGTATAAAAACTGCTCTCAGCTTTGGCTTGAGGTTCTTCTGCCTGCATGCGAGGGAAACCCAGTGCACTGGTTATCATTAAACCTCTTGTTATTGCATCAAATCCTCTATCCGTGAGTATTTCTGTTGGAGCACGTCCTCCGGTTTAGATCTTAGAGTCAAACACCTTGAGGCAAAAGTTTCCAATGATATCACTTCATGGGCTCTTCAAAATTACAAGCAAACTCACTGAATGCAAACCTCCCACAGTCACCAGGATACAAAGGAACAGTATAAAAACAATCCTCCAAATCCATAATAATTCTATATGCATTTCCTGGGATGGCAGCTGGAGCAGGTAAGTCAGGATATTATGCCCCACAAGTTCCTAGTTTCGTTAACTTTCATAAATCTTAAGTTTGAACTTTGTTTTGGATTAATGGAATAACCAGTCTCTTGGAGGTGAGTGAGTATATCAACTCCAGTGTCTACTAATCCTTCAAAACCTTTTTCCTTCAATTAGTAATTTAAGATTTGATCTCTTATTAGTAATAGATTGAACCCAGTACACATCAGAGGAACCAAAGCCACTTTGTCCTTTCTTACCCTTTGAGCAATTCTTTTGTTAGCAGGCATAGCTATAGTGCCATGGGGAGAGGCAGCCATAATTTTAATTTCTCCTGAATAAACATTATCTATAACCCCTGGACCATAAGCTGCCTGTTGTGAATATCTTGGCATCCTAGGCTGACCCCTTTTCCCAAAGGAACAAGCAAGGCAGTAAACAAAATCCAGAAAACACCTTTCTAGGGGCTGGTGGGGATAACCAAGACAAAAGGAATGTTACACAAGCTTCTGCTGAGCCCAGTCTGAGCTTTACATTAACTCAAATGCAAATATTCTTAATCTGGGCCTAAGACAGTCTGCTATTACCTTTGTTCCTGGGACAATCATTTCTAAAATGACCCAAACCTCCACATTTAAAACATCTAATAAAACTTGTGTAAAAGGGGAAGCAGGCCTGTACTGTGCTACAGCTGTTTTTAACTCTTTTATTCATCTCCACCTGCTCAATCCTCTTCTCAACTATAAACATGGGTGAGTCAAAAATCCTGAGCTTGCCATTGAACTGCCAACTGCAGCCAATGGAACACTGGCAATTCAACCATACCTCGAAGTTTCCCTTGCGACACCAGAGCAGCCACAACTTTGGAAAGCAAAACTCAATTTTAAACAATCCATACTCTTTAAAATCAATACCAAGAGCATTACTTTCACATTACAAAGTTTGGCTGCCAATTTTTATATATGAAATGCATGACAGTGCAGCTTTTCCTCTTATTTTTTTTTTTTTAGTTTTTTGAGACAGAGTTTCTCTGTATAGCCCTGGCTGTCTTGGAACTCACTCTGTAGACCAGGCTGGCCTCGAACTCAGAAATCCACCTGCCTCTGCCTCCTAAGTGCTGGGATTAAAGGCGTGCACCACCACTGCCTGGCTAGCAGTGTAGCTTTTAATACCTCATTAAAGAGACATTGTTTTATTTATTTATTTATTTATTTATTTATTTATTTATTTATTTATTTATTTATATTGGATATCCTCTGAGTGCAGTGGGTTCTCTAGGATGGCTCAGGATATGGTGTCTTCACAGGAGCTGTCTTCCTTCTGTTTCTGTTCTGTGGAATAGATTGAAAAGTTTTGGTATTAGGTCTTCTTTGAAGGTCTGACAGTATTTTGCACTAAACCCATCTGGGCTTTTTTTGGCTGGAAGACTTTTAATGACTACTTCTATTTCTTTAGGAGTTATGGGACTTGTTTATCTGATCCTAATGTAACTTTGGCACCTAGTATCTGTCTAGAAAAATTATCCATTTCATCAGATTTTCCAGTTTTGTTGACTATAGACTTTCGTAGTAGGATCTGATGATTTTTTTTGAATTTCTTCAGTTTTTGTTATGTCTCCCTTTTCATTTCTGATTTTGTTAATTTGGATACTGTCTCTTTGTTCTCTGATTAGTCTGGCTAGAGGTTTATCTATCTTGTTGATTTTCTCAAAGAGCGAGCTCTTGGTTTTGTTGATTATTTGTATAGTTTTCTTTGTTTCTACTTGGTAAATTTCAGCCCTGAGTTTGGTTATTTCCCTCCGGTTACTCCTCTTGGGTATGTTTGTTTCTCTTTGTTCTACAGCTTTCACATGTGGTGCTAAGCTGCTCATTTAGGCTCTCTCCAATTTCTTTATGGAGGCACTCGGAGCTGTGAGTTTTCCTCTTAGCACTGCTTTCATTGTGCCTCATAAGTTTGGGTATGTTGTGCCTTCATTTTTGTTAAATTCTAAAATATCTTTAATTTCTTTCTTTATTTCTCCCATGGACAAGTTATCATTGAGTAGAGAGTTGCTCAGTTTCCATATGTATGTGGGCTTTCTGTTGTTTTAGTTATTATTGAAGACAACCCTTAGTCCATGGTGATCTGATAGGATGCATGGGATTATTTTAATCTTCTTATATTGGTTGAGGCTTGTTTTGTGTCTGATTATATGGTCAATTTTGAAGAAGGTACCATGAGGCACTGAAAAGAATATATATTCTTTTGTTTTAGAGTGAAATGTTCTGTAGATATCTGTTAAATTCATTTGGTTCATAACTTCTTAGTTTCACTGTGTCTCTATTTAGTCTCTGTTTCCATGACCTGTCCATTGCTGAGAGTGGGATGCTGAAGTCTTCTACTATTATTGTGTGAGGTTTAATATGTGTTTTGAGCTTTAGTAATGCTTCTTTTACAAATGTGGGTGTCCTTGCATTTGGGGCATAGATGTTCAGAATTGAGAGTTCATCTTGGCAGATTTTTCCTTTGATGAGTATGCAGTGTCCTTCCTCATTTTTTAAATAACTTTTGGTTGATAGTCAATTTTATTAGATATTAGAATGGCTATTCCTGCTTGTTTCTTTGGACCATTTGCTTGGAAATTGTTTTCCAGCCCTTTACTCTGAGGTAGTGTCTGTCTTTGTCACTGAAGTGTGTTTCCTGTATGCAGCAGAATGCTGAGTCTTGTTTACAAATCCAGTCTGTTAGTCTATGTCTTTTTATTGGGCAATTGAGTCTATTGATGTTAAGAGATACTAAAGACCAATGCTTGTTGCTTCTTGCTATTTTCCTTGTTAGCGGTGGAATTACATTTGTGTGGCTCTCTTCTTTTGGGTTTGTTGTGAGAAGATTAACTTCTTGATTTTTCTTGGATGTAGTTTCCCTCCTTGTGTTGGAGTTTTCCCTCTATTATTATCCTTTTTAGGGCTCAATTTGTAGAAGGATATTGTTTAAATTGGCTTTTGTCTGAAATATCTTGTTTTTTCCATCTATGGTAATCGATAGTTTTGCTGGGTATAGTAGCTTGAGCTGGCATTTGTTTCCTCTTAAGGCCTGTATAACATCTGCCCAAGATCTTCTGGCATTTGGAGTCTCTGTTGAGAAGTCTTGTGTACTTCTGATAGGTCTACCTTTATATCTTACTTGATCTTTTTCCCTTACCACTTTTAATATTTTTTCTTTGTTCTCTGCATTTGGTGTTTTAATTATTATGTGATGAGTGGAATTTCTTTCCTGGGGTTCTGTAGGTTTCTTATATGTTTATGGGCATTTCTTTCTTTAGGTTAGGGATGTTTTCTTCTATTATTTTGCTGAAGATTTTTATTGGCCCTTTAATTGGGACTCTTCACTCTCTTTTATACCTATTATTCCTAGGTTTGGTCTTTACATTGTGTGCTGGATTTCCTGGATGTTTTGGGTTAGGAGAATTTTGCATTTTGCATTTTATTTGACTGTTGTATCAATATTTTCTTCTACACCTGAGATTCTCTCTACTATCCCTTGTATTCTGTTGGTGATCTTTTCATCTATGAATCTTGATCTCTTTCCTAGGTTTTCATCTCCAAGATTGTCTTCCTTTGTGATTTCTTTATTGTTTATATTTCCATTTTTAGATCCTGGATAATTTTGTTCAATTCCTTCAGCTGTTTGGTTGTGTTTACCTGTATTTCTTTAAGGGATTTATGTGTTTCCTCTTTAAGAGTTTCTACCTGTTTACCCGTGTTCTCCTGTATTTCTTTAAGGGAGTTATTTATGCCCTTCTTAAAGTCTTCTATCATCAGCATGAGATGTGGTTTTAGATCAGAATCTTGCTTTTCTGGTGTGTTGGGGTATTTAGGACTTGCTATGCTGGGAGGACTGGGTTCTGATGATGCCAAGTAGCATTGGATTCTGTTGCTTATGTTCTTGTGCTTGCCTCTCACCATCTGGTTATTTCTGGTCTTAGCTGGCCTTACTATCTCTGACTGGAGCCTGTCCCTCCTGTAAGCCTGTGAACCTGGGTATGTCAGAACTCCTGTAGGTCAAGCTGTCTCTGTGAGCCTAGGTCTGTACAAACTTGTGTAGGGCTAACGTACAGGGTCTGCTCTTGGGCACAGATGTGTACTGGAAGGATCTTGTCCCCAGCTCTGAGCCTGGGTGTGTCAGAATTCCTGGGGATCAAGCTGTTTCTGGGTGTGATTGGGGTATGGAGGGCTGTAGTACAAGCTTTACCTCCTGTCGTTTTCTTAAGTGTCAATTTTTGTGATAGATAACTGAACAAACTATATGATTTTCATATGGGATATATTACTCTTCACACAAAATACCCTACGGACCTACTCTTAAGCATCTTCTGATGAAGGTGACAGGTGTTCCTCTACCTTAGCTACATATGGTACTTGACTAGCTGTGTAAAGGGTGCAGACACTTGTAATCTGGGAACTGCTAGCAGCTTACCAGACTTTCCTGGCTTTAAACCTAACCAAGTCTCATGCTAGAAGACCAAGTCTACCAATTTAACCTGTCTGCCTCTGGCTAGCTTGATGGTACTCTTGACCTATCTTACGTGATAACAATAAAGACAATCTCTACCTTACTTCCTGGGATGAACTTGTGGCCCTTTAGGAGCCTCAAACCAAAGACATCTGTGATATCCATGAGCTGTCCTTCTGAGAGAGAGGACACAAGTTTCTTGGTTATAAGTTATATCTTCTCAAAAGAAGTTTTTATAAGCTACCCACTAATTTAAATACATTCCTAAATATCTTGATGATGTAGGAAATGATATCAGCCAGTGCAGTCCCTCTGGCCTCCTTTCCTCTGTGCTAAAGTCTGTTACTGGAATGGCCTTTGGCCATCTTTGTAGAAGGCTGGTTCTCCCTGGAAGCTAATGTACAAGTAGGATCCTTTTCTTATAGCAGCTTCTTTGACTTTTACTCAGAGACTGTGCTTATGGCTCTTGTAGCATCTCACACTTACTGTACCATTCCTGTGGGCATCACATGCTCCCCTGGGCCCCAGTTTACTTTCCAGGCACAGTCTTTACCTAGATTTTTCTCTTCATGAGTGCCATCTTGGGGTGTGGGTGGGGGAAAACTAAATAACGAAAAGATGGTCAAAAGAATCATTAAGACAGACGGAACACTAGGGCTCTTGGGTTACTGCATTGTCATGATTATTATTGTCACACTTTTGTTAGTTAAGCCCTGGGGTAATGTCTAGTTTTCTCAAGCTGTGGTATAAAATTGTTTCCTTTGAGTCTTTTTTTTTTCAGATGCAAAACTTTGGTTCATGTTTAATATTTTAAATAACCTACAGGATTTTTATAGTATCATCATTAAAATGTCTCCACAATACAAACAGGGACCATTAAAACACTGCGTAATGCAATATAAACAGACCAAACAGAAGTGAATACCAGTGCATGTTTCCAAAAACTTCCAACAGGTTAAGATGTATCAGAGAATTAGCAGTGTGAAGAAAAGAATGTTTGCAGTATTTTTAAATGAAAAGCCCTCCTCGTGCTCTCTTCTCAAGGTCTTAGCGGTGAGAAGACAATGAAGTTACCTCCAAAGGAGAACTGTCTGCTGGGATCTCGCAGTCTTGTCTCCTCCCGAGTGCAGGGGCTGGTGCAGCGGAGGCCTGGGTGCTCTATGTCACTTCAATCTTGTTCTCTAGGACACAGGGCATCTTCTACAGGCTGCACCTGCTTTCAAGACATCTGAAAATGTCCCATCAACATGCTCGCTCTTACTGCTCTGAGGGTCAGGTTTCTTCTGTCTCAGAAGATCCCCTGCAGCCCTGCTTTCAGGCACACCTTTGCTGGCAGACATATGTGTTCCAAGTCTTCCATTGCCCACTCAGAACCATTTTCACCGACCTTGTTTTGGAGCTGGCCTTTTCTGGAGTTGTCTCGTGTATATTAACAAGGTCTCTCCCTTCCAGTGGAATGTTGACATCCTTCAAACCAAAGGGTCTATTTCGCTCATACACCCTGTGTCTGTCTGTTTTCCTTCTGAGACAGCGTCTTAGTGCTCGAATCTTTCCGAAGCCGGCTGGCAAAAACGTGACACCGGCATCCTGAAGCTGTTTCTAGATCCACAACAATGCTGCAACAGAAAACACCACAGATCCGCAGAAGGAACACCCGGACCGACCCTTTGCCGAACCGAAACTTCCCCACTTTGAGTCTTTCTTAAAACACTATTATTTTGCTGTTGGCTGTGAGCAAATCCTCAGCCTTGTACATGTTAATAAAAACTTCCTACCTCTGAATAATACTCAGACCTAAGAAATTTTTATGCCTCTTTTGGGCTTTTTCATCTATGTCTATGTACATTATAGAGACTGTATCAAAAGTAAGTTTCCTAATCCTTCTTATTTATTACTTTGATTAATTTTTAAGTTAGCATGCAAACAAATGGGTTTTTATCATGACCTCTCACTGTGTTTTCCTGTGTGTGAGCGAGGCGAGAGCGAGAGCGAGAGCGAGAGCGAGAGCATAAGCACACCACATACCACAAGTATGTGTGAAGGTCACAGACATCCATTGTGGATTCAGCTCTTTCCTTCCACTGTGGGTTCAGGGTTCAAAATCAGGTTGTTGGGTTTGCACAGCAAGGATTTATACCTTCTAAGTCACCTACTCCTCTGTTTGCTCTCTCTTCCTCTCCCTCCCTCCCTCCCTCCCTCCCTCCCTCCCTCCCTCCCTCCCTCCCTCCCTCCCCTCTCTCTTTCTCCCTCTCATCTCCTCTTCTTCTCTCTTTTCCTCTCTTTCCTCCCCTCTGCCTCCTACTCTCCCCATGAATTTCTACTCTGATTTCCATCCTGAATGTGAAGGCTTACATTCTCACCAGCAGTGAAAAAGGCTTCCTTCTCCACACATTCCTACAAAGCATTTCTGTTGTTTGTTTGCTCCGTGATGGCCATTCTGTCAGAGGTAAGATGGAATCTCAACACATTTTTAATTTGCATTTCCCTGATGATTAAGGATGTTGGATGTTTTTCAAGTATTTTTTATTTGGAGAACTCCATTAAGATAACATTAGCTCATTTATTGCTTGATGATCTGGTTTTTGGTGTTTAATTTTATATGTCCTAGATATTAATCTCCTACCTGATTTGCAGTTGGCAAAGAATTCCTCTCATTGTAGGCAGTCTCTTCATAGAGATGACTGTCTCTGTGAAGTTTCTCTGATGATTGTTTCTTTTGCAGTATTTAACTTTCTTAATTTCACATGATCCTATTTGTCCATTGTTGGGTTATTTCCTTTGCTATTGGAGTTGTGCACAGAATATCATTGGCTATTTCTATATTTTGAAACCTTTAATCCAAGTTTTCTGCTAGCAGTTCCGACTTTCAGATATTATGCTACAATGTTTGTTCCAATTTGAATTTATTTTTTAGTGTAGGGCGAGAGAGAGAGAGAGAGAGAGAGAGAGAGAGAGAGAGATCTAGTGATCTAGTTTAATTCTTCTACACTGACATATCCAATTTTCCATGCACTATTTGTTAAAATTGCTCTGTTTTCTCCAATATACATTTTTATCAGCACTGCAAAGAAAAAACCAATGACACTAATGTGGTAAGTTTATTCTGGATCCTCTGTTCTGTTCTGTTCTGTTCCTTTGGTTTCTAAGCATTTATTTGTGTCAGCACAATGTGATTTTGTTACTATATCTCTATAGTACAATTTGAAGTCAAATATGGTGACATGGCTAGCATTTCTCTTCAAGGGATAACTGTATCTATTCAAGGTCTTTTGTGCTTCTGTATGAATTTGTGGGTTGTTTCATGAATTCTGTGATCAATACCATTCGGTTTTTGTTGGGGTTTGCATTAAATCTGTGGACTGCTTGTTGTAATATAGTCATTTTCCCAATATTAGCTGTCAATGCATGAACATGGAGGTTTTATATCTTCTTGAGTTTTCTTTGGTTTCTTTCTTCAGTGTCTTAATGTTTTCCCTATAGGGGTTTTTACCTCTCTGGGTCAAGTTTATTCCTAGTTCTCTTGTTCATGCTAAGTCAGCATAAACAGGATTTCCCCCTGATTTCTTTCTTGGTGAATTTGCTATTGCTATATAGAAAAGCTACTTTTTTGCACATGCTGATTTTGCATTTAACTACTTTACTGAAAGGACTTGTCTGGTCCATGTTTTTTTTTCTGGTAGAGTTTCCAGAGTCATGTCATCTGTGAACAGTGATTGACTTTTCCTTTCCCAAGTGTGCATCCTTTCTATTTTTCTCTTGCCTTATTACTCTAGAGGAATCTTTGAACAGGATACATAAAAGTGGAAAGAGAAGGCACACTTGTCTTCTTTTAGATTCCAGAGGACAGAACTGTGCCCAGTTTTGTAGGTGTTTTGTTTTTGTTTTGCTACTTACTACAGTGCTAGTCCTAGGATTGTTGTATACAGTACATTGGCAAAATTTCATCGTCTTGGCTCAATTTTTTGCTGCTTTAGCAGAATTCTGGAGAGTGAAGACTGAGCAAAAGCAATTTATTTCCACAGTCACAGAGGATGGGGAATCTCAGGAAGTCTGAGGAAGCTGGTTTTTGTTGTTGCTCTTTGTTTAAAATCACCTGCATGTTACCATCAGTGAGGGCATCTATCTCATGGCGAGAGCATGAGAGAGGAGA
Source organism: Grammomys surdaster (assembly GCF_004785775.1). Classification (NCBI taxonomy): domain Eukaryota; kingdom Metazoa; phylum Chordata; class Mammalia; order Rodentia; family Muridae; genus Grammomys; species Grammomys surdaster. The sequence goes on along the minus strand of NW_021604616.1, from coordinate 5,754,702 downwards.
GTAAGAAGTATGAGGAAGAGGTTAAAAAACAAATGAAGACATACAAAGCTACTTTCTCAATAATTACCCCGTTTCTAAGATTAATCCACCCATTCAGGTGGAGCCAATTTGGCCTAATCACCCCCCCCATCCCCAAATGTCCTAAGCCCCATAACATCTCGGTGATGAGTCTCATGGGTTTTGGTTCAAACCCTAGCACATCCCCCATTCTAAATGCCTAGATGGTATGCTGCTGACATTAGTAAGGAGTGGGAGGAAGAGAAAAGCTCAGAACAGGAACAGATGTAATGGTGTAGCACACTCGTGGGTAGCAGAGCCCACGTTTCCTTATGAGAACTGTCTATTCTCTCATTTATGTTCACAGACCCGTGACTTGACTCCCTCCATTCATTCCAGAGCTGGGCATATGCCCTAGTTTTGACCAATCAGACACACTCTGCTATGGACAGAGGAGCCTGTTCTTTAGCTTTAAGGGCTATGCATGCCTGTCATGGCAGAGCTGTGACAGTGCAGTGCCACCAGCATATGTGTGTTATTAGAACTGAAGTCATGAGTCTGATAGACAAGACAAGGATGCAGAGACGAACCTCCTCGTCAAACAGTGCCTGTTCCCATCTTGACTTCCTTAGTTCCACCAGCCAGACATTTCCCGAGTCTAAGCAAGATTTAGTTGAATTTGTTACTTTCAGCTAAAACAGAAAAGCTGCTAATTCTGCCACTTTACAGCTCTTTGATAAAAATCCCAGGTAGCAAATGCCTAACAAGGTATTGATAATTGTATCCTGTGTATTGTCACTTCGTACTTGTTGCTTTGTGTGTCTACATGAATGTAGATATGCCTACGTGTGTGCATGTACACTCACGTGTACCTGTATACATGGAGGCCAGAGGACAGCCTAGGCTGTTGCGCTGCAGGGACCATCCATCTTTTATTTTTGAGATAGGCTTTCTAACTGGAACCTAGGACCACTGAACTTTGCTAGGCCAACTGGTCAGAGAAGCATAGAGACATTTTGTCTCTGCCTCCCGGGTGCTGGGATTAAAAGCATATTACTGAGATAAACTTTGTGTGTGTGTGGACTATGGGGACTAAACACAGATTCTTATGCTTGCTTTATGGAGTGAGATATCTCCCCAGTCGACAATTATTGTTTTTATGATATAGGTACCATGTTAATGGGGAGTAAGCAAGTGTCCTATAAATGTCACTTCTAATCCTGGGTCTGTCATTAGTCGAGTCTTCAAAATTATAATTGTAATTTGTAGTTGGCTGATTATTATCTTAATCAAGTGAATTCAATTTTAACAGTTAATTATTTCCACCTGTAAGAAAATGTTAAGAGAGAAACTGCCTTCATTCCTACCACCTCAGCTAAAACAGGCCATTAGTCCATAGGAAGTTTTGCAAATTTCTAAAGCAAACCTGGGTAATGTTTATTCTGGACATGCAACAAGAGAGATTTGGAGCCTACAGCCAGGTCTAAGCTCTCTGGAGTATTCAGAGGATTGAGCCAAGCCGCACACATCTAGAAGGAAGGTGGAAAGAAGAGACACACTAACTTACTGGTGACCCAAACTCTGGTAACCTCCAATCACAAAGCAGGTTCCTTTCTTGCTTTATTTCCCATAGCCTGATCAATTATGTCTCTTTGTTTAGTCTTGTCTATCAGGAGCCAAATGAAGTTGGAGGATCTGGGGCCAATTTTTAAATTTCAAGCCAGCAGTGCGATTTAGCTGTCTGGTGTTGAGCTGAAGAGAGACTTTAACATTGTCATTGCCACGGCACCCAAACTGTTCTGTTTCAGATATGCAGTGTCTGAGCACTGAGGCGTGTGGGTAGGAAATCAAACCAGATATGGGGTCCTCCAATATGAGATGAAAAGCTTTGATCACATTCCTTTCCTGTACATTTTCTTTCATCTTACTCTGTAGACCTGTTCTGAAACCTCTGTCAGGAAGGTGGAGTATGTCTTCCTTTTCAAGCAAGGTAACAAATGTAAAGTTTTATTTTCCAAAGTAGCTAATGAGCTGAACAAGAAGGGTGTGACCTAGTCCCCAGCCAGGTCCCCGTTTTAGGGGAATGTTTTGCAGGATCCTTTAGACTTTGAGTTTGGCTGTGAAATGTCTGACCATGAGGTGACATAACCATGAGGACATAAGTTCATAGGTAGCTCTGCTTCTGGCCCAAGCTTTCTATTTCTAGTTTCTCACCAAATTTCTTTGACTTCTAGAGAGGTTCAGATGTATAATCTTTGTGGGGAGGAATATGGGGATCATAAGTGAGGTTATCATTTCAAAGGCTGTAACATGGAAGATGTTTTAAAAAAGAAGTGAATAACTTGAGTGACATATCCATGAACGAGTACACTGGAGCTATTTAGTAAGTACAGCTATTTAGTGTGTGGAGCTTTCAAAACTGAGCCAATGGTTTTTATTCTATGGGCTTATTAGTACATGACTTGCTTATACTTAGCATCTTAATGCCATGCATATTTTATTAGACACAAAATTATTTAAAATTGTTAAAAAAAGGAAAGGGTGTGAAATGTCCCCTAGTTCCTTTCCCATAGAATTTCCTTAGATGATGAGAATTAATCTCACCCTTCTTGTTCCTTAGTCTAAAGTCATGCTGGTCCCAGCAGGGTAGGTTCTATATAGGAATCAAGTTTTCTTTTCCAATAGGAAGTTTTTGCAGTATATTTGTTTTCTTTTTTTTGTTGTTGTTCAGAATGGGGTGGTTTTGCCTTCACCATGTAGAAATACTTCCTTCCTTATGTCCCTATATTCAAATGAGGATTTAGCAACCTTGCTAACAAGTTCAACTGACTATAATCGATAGATAGCAACCATGGTTAGAGAAGGCCAAGGTTTAGGTTTTAGGTTAGGGCATTTCTGGATTAGAGAGGGGTCATCATTTGACTATCAGCTATTCCTCCTTATTAACATTTTCCTTCTTATATGATGAACATCTTCTTTAAAGAGTATCCCTGAGATTATACAAACTTCAGCTAGTTGTCTTAGTTGAGCTTTAGCATAGCTCCCTTGAGCAAACACAACCTTCTCAACCAACCACCAACTAGTTGTTGAAGATATCCTATAAATAGGTGTGTCCAATCTGGCTGTTGGGCTATATGCATGTCAGAATTACTATGAATGCAATGCAGTACATTGGTAGATGACAACTTTATGTTGCTGTGTCAAAAGTTGGGCAACCCCTAATCTGCACTGCCACATGGAGTGAAGTAAATGAGGCTATGGATTGACTCGGTCCTAATAATGCTAGATAATCTTTACACAGACAAAGAAAAAGATGAACACCATTAATGTTAAATTATTATGAAGTTTAAGTTTAGTTGTAGACTAGCACCATAATAATAAGCAATCTTTCCAGCCAAAAAGAAAAGGTTTAATCGAAGGCTGGGCATCTCACTCCTACATAGGCCTGAAAATATGTGTATTTAGTCATAATGGAATGCATTTGGTATATGGATACCTTTGTGCTAATGTGTTATATTCCATTGAGGAAACAGGGTTCATATCTTTACCTGTTATGGCTTTGCTATAGAAGGACTTTGCTCACTGGAGAGGGCATTTATCCGTAATCTATTTCATCTTTCTTTATTCTTATAAAAGAGGGCTCTGAAAAGTCATAAAGCCACCTTCCTGAGGGAAATACAGGGATTACAGTGAAGTAGGCACATTGAGATCAGGAGAATTGCCTGTGAAATCAAATTTAGGTATGAAGATAGCCCAGCAGCTATATGTAAATGGTTCCCTTATGTAGAAACAATAGTTTGTACTGGGTAATTCAATAGAAAACATTAGCCATTTATCATCCTTAATTATCAGTCATCTCTAACTGCATCTGGTTTGCATTTTTTATTAGAAAGTTGTTTCTTTTTAAAGTTGGACCAGGATGTTTTTTTTTCTTCCATTCCTGATTTCATTTTGTTATTCTTTTTAAAATTCCATCACTAATTCCCATGATGTGAGGAGGTTTGTATTTCATAAGACACAATAAATCAAGCAGCTGTAACATCGTCCTTACTGTATTTATCACAGGCCTTGCATTGCTGAGTTTACTCAGGGTTAGAGAGTCAAACTGCTTTGAGGACAAACTCAGGCAACATTGTGGGTATGCACGTAGGCCAGCAGAGGAGAGGAAGGTATAAAACTTCTGTCAGCTTGAGTGGGTGCAGCTGCTTCAGTAAAGTCAAGTGGCAAAAACTGACCCCACGACACTGTTGGGTTTGAGAGCTTTATTCCTGGTATTCTGGTCAGTGTACAATGCATGTGTTAGACTTTTTCCGTGGATAATTGATGGTATGTGATATTATTCTCTTGTGAGGTAGTAGCAGCTAATCTTTATTAAGCATTTCCTGGGGCTAGAGAGCCAGCTCAGTGGTTAAGAGCACACACTGCTCTTTTAGTGGATCCACGGTTGCTTCCCAGAATCCACATTGGATGCTTTAGAACCATTTGTAATACCAGCTGTAAAGGATCAAACACCCTCTTCTGGCCTCCCCAGGCACGCACATGCATATGCACATATGCACATAAAGAAACACACATAGTTTTTTACAAATACAGAAATTCCTGTGTGCTATGCATTGTGGGATGTGCTGTGGTGCTTACTATGTTCAATCCTCACAGCAGTTCTCTGAGTGAGGTAAATATTATTTGTATCTTTTTGATGAGCAAACTAGTTCCCGAAAGACAATGTTGCATGTTGCTTTCGCACCTAATGAGATTCTGCATGTAAATACAAAATAATAAAAATTCCAAATCTGCATAAGATAGATCTTTGTTACATCTCTGAAGAGAATCATTTTAACAATTTAAATCCCAAGAAAACACTAAAAAGTAGTGTTTTGTCTCCATGTACCATGAGAATTCCTTTTCACGAAGGCTTTAAAGTTCTTTTTATGTTTAATTTTTATTGGATATTGTATTTATTAACATTTCAGATGTCATTCCCTTTCCCTATTTCCCCTCCTGAGAAATCCCCTATCCCATTCCCCCTTCTCCTTTTTTGCTTTTATATGATTTTAATTACATGCAAGTATTAAGGTCAGTTCTAGGTTGAGGAACTAGCAATACAATAGATTCAAATTGTCAAGGAACAAGCAAGACAATAAACACAAATAGTCAAAGAACAAGCAAGGCAATAAACAAAGTTCCATGAACACTCCCGCCATCCCTGTTTCTAAGGGCTTATCAGGATAACCAACATATCTGAGCCTACCTCTCTGTCCTAGCCCAAAGTCATTTTTATGTCTGAAGCCTACTTCTTTGTTCTAGCCTAAGATTTAGATTCCTGCCTGAAATTACTTCTGTGCTCTAGCCTAATGTCAGATTCCTGCCAAGCAGCCCATTTCCTTGTCCTTGGCCATTACACTTAATTTTTAAGTAGTGGTTTGTTTAACAATTGCTTCAAAAATTTCTGAAAAAAAAAAAAAGATGTAACCCTGAACTTTTGAGCATATACCATGAGCTATGTGTATTCCAGGCTGATATGTCACAGCTTTCAGAACAATGAGGGAGTTCAGAGGTTAGGAAGATAGGTGTGGGGAAATGGTGCCACACACAACCATCATGTTTAATCCGAACTGAACACTCTAGAACTCAAAAGAACACCTCCTTCACTATTATTCAGAGTAAATTGTCAATAAGGGGAGCGTGCACCTATGCTCTTGCAACCTGCTATGGATCCACCTGTAGGGCAGATATGGTGAGGCAGGCAAGATTTCTAGGAAGATGGTTGTTCTGTGGATATCACAGGCAAAGTAGGAGCATACATCCACCAAGGTCACGGTGAGTTCCCTCTTTATAAAGGGTAGCAGAGACACACTGTGGACCAGAATGCATTAGGGTTCTGAGTTTCATGTTTACTTCTAATGTACCACAACATCTCCAGCAAAGAGATGGGCAGTCTATGAGATTATTAATCACCTAAACGATAAAGAGACTTCAAATTATGGTATCCAAAACTTCCACTTGAGTTGACATAAGGGGGAGCTAAGGCCACTTCCCAAGTGCTCATATCTAAGCCAATTTATTACCATTGACCCTGACTGAAGAAGAGTTTAGGTCTCTTTGAAGGAAGATCCTATCATTGTTATAAAAGAAAACATACGTTTTTCTCCAGAAGGCTTGAAGCTATTTTTGCACTGTGGAAAATGTAACAGCTAGGATTGTGTGGCTCAGTGGTGATAGAGCATTTGCTTAGCATGCATGGGGCCCTGGGTTCGAACTACAGCACTTCCAAGAAAATGAGAAGAAGGAAAGAACAGAAACGAAAAAAGAAAAGAAAAGACAGAAAAAGAAATCCAGAATTCGACTGAGCAGATCTTGATCTTCGGCTCTGCACCCAGTCCCACAAAACCCAGAGGAGGTGGGGCTTTCAGGAGCTCTAACCCTGGCAGGATCTTAGGTAAGGAGGCAGCAACACCTGCTCCAAACCAGGGAGTAACTGGGGCCCAAGGGGACCCAGGAACCCACTCTTTGCCAGGGGTACGGATTCCTTCTGGTCTGCGCCTGAGCACTCAACAGATCTTTAGAGTCAGCACTGTACCCAATCCCAGAAAACGCAGAGCGGGCAGGATTCCCAAGAGCTCTAACACCCTCAGGAACATAGGATCATAAGATCACTGGATCTCAGGAGATTGGTCACACCAGGAATTCTGGATCCCAGAGGCATCCTGACTTCCAGGAGCTCTTACATCCAGCATCTCAGGATCATAGGATCACAGAGACAGCTGGACTCTGAGGAGTTCTGACACAAGCAAGATAACAGGAAAGACAGGCACCAGTCTGAGACAGTGAGTGCAGGTAGCACTAAAGATAGCCAGATGGTGAAAGGCAAGTGCAAGAACATAAGCATCAGCAACCAAGGGTACTTGGCATCATCATTACTTAGTTCTCCCACCATAGCAAGTCCCAAATACCCCATCACACTGGAAAAGGAAGATTCAGACTTAAAATCACTTCTCATGATGATGATAGAGGACTTTAAGAAGGACATAAATAACACTCTCAAAGAAATTGAGGAGAACACAGGTAAACAGGTAGAAGCCCTTAAAATGGAAACACAAAAATCCTTTAAAGAATTACAAGAAAACACACACAACCAAACAGGTGAAGGAATTGAACAAAACCATCCAGGACATAAAAATGGAAGTAGAAACAATAAAGAAATCACAAAGGGAGACTACCCTGGAGATAGAAAACCTAGGGGAAAAAATCAGGAGTCATAGATACAAGCATCACCAACAGAATACAAGAGATAGAAGAGAGAATCTAAGGTGCAGAAGGTACCATAGAAAATATTGACAGAACTGTCAAAGAAAATGCAAAAGGCAAAAGCTCCTAATCCAAAACATCCAGGAAGTCCAGGATACAATGAGAAGGTCAAACTTAAGGATAATAGGTATAGAAGAGAGTGAAGATTCCCAACTTAAAGGGCCAGTAAATATCTTCAACAAAACTATAGAAGAAAATTTCCCTGACCTAAAGAAAGAGACGTCCATAAACATTCAAGAAGCCTATAGAACTCCAAATAGACTAGGCCAGAAAAGAAATACCTCCTGTCACATAATAATCAAAACACCAAATGCACAAAACAAAGAATACTAAACGCAGTAAGGGAAAAAGGCCAAGTAACATATAAAGGCAGACCTATCAGAATTACACCAGACTTTGTCCTGTCCAGCAGGACATTAAACAGGGGTCCGGGGAGGTCACCTGAAAGAGAGCAGGAGGAGCAGGCAAAGAGAAAAGAAAGGACGACCTGTCTATAATCTGATCAGATCATGATTTTTACTTTTGCACACACAGGTTATATACACAAAAAGGCAGGATGTGGGGAAGGGGATGATGCAGGAGCGTAGGTGTTCAGGGGGAGTACAGATATCTTCCAGAACAGTGTCAGCTGGGTGAAGGTTCAGGGGACAGACCACTATGACTCTGCCTATGATTCACTTGTCTTTATCTAAGTTGGTACTATCCACCAAGATTACCCATCTACAAGGCCTTATGACTAGGCTTGGCAGCCTTCTACCAAAGCTGTCTGTTTACAATAACTCCCAGCTATCTGTTTCAGTGTTTTTCCACAGAGACCCAAGACTTGGTCCAAGCAGGCATGTATGTCAGGCCTATTGCTGATTTTAGGCTTATGGCTGATTTTAGGCCTTCAGTGTATAAACAGGGCTGCTTCCGACAAGACTTCTCACTAGAAACTCTAAAAGCCAGAAGATCCTGGACAGATGTCATACAGATCCTAAGAGAACACAATTGGCAGCCCAAGCTACTATACCCAGCAAAACTCTCAATTACTATAGATGGAGAAACCAAGATATTCCATGACAAAACCAAGTTTACACAATACCTTTCCACAAATCCAGCACTACAAATGATAATAGAGGTAAAACTCCAATACAAGGAGGGAAATTATACCCTAGAAAGAGCAAGAAAGTAATTTTCTTCCAACAAATCTAAAAGAAGATAGACATACAAACATATTTCCACAGCTAATAACAAAAATAATAGGAAGCAACAATCATCTTTTTAAAAAATATCTCTTAACAGCAATGGACTCAATTTCTCAATGAAAAGACATAGACTAAAAGACTGGATACATAAACAGGACCCAGCATTTTGCTGCATACAAGAAATGCACCTCAGTGACAAAGACAGACACTACCTTAGAGTAAAAGGCTGAAAAACAATTTTTCAAGCAAATGGTCCTATGAAACAAGCTGGAGTAGCTATTCTAATATAGAATAAAATCGACTTTCAACTAAAGCTATCAAAATAGATAAGGAAGTCACTTCATACTTGTCAAAGGAAAAGTCAACCAAGATGAACTCTCAATTCTGAACATCTATGCTCCAAATGTAAGGGCACCCACTTTCATAAAAGAAACTTTACTATAGCTCAAAGCACACATTGCACCTCACACAATAATAGTGAAGGATTTCAACACCCCACTCTCAGCAATAGACAGATCATGGAAGCAGAAGCTAAACAGAGACACAGTGAAATTAACAGAAGTTACGAACCAAATGGATTTAACAGATATATATAGAACATTTCATCCCAAAACAAAAGAATATACCTTCTTCTCAGCACCTCATGGTACCTTCTCAAAAACTGACCATATAATTGGTCACAAAAAAGGCCTCAAGAGATACAAGAAAATCGAAATAATCCCTTGCATCCTATCAGATCACCATGGACTACCATGGACTAAGGCTGGTCTTCAATAGCAACCAAAACAATGAAAAGCCCATATACACATGGAAACTGAACAGCACTCTACTCAATGATAACTTGGTCAGGGAAGAAATAAAGAAAAAAATTAAAGACTTTTTAGAATTTAATGAAAATGAAGACACATCATTCCAAAATTTATGGGACACAATGAAAACAGTGCTACGAGGAAAACTTATAGCTCTAAGTGCCTACAAAAAGAAACTGGAGAGAGTATACACTAGCAGCTTGACAACACACCTGAAAGTTCTAGAAAAAAAAGAAGCAAACACACCAAAGAGGAGTAGATGGCAGGAAATAATCAAACTTAGGCTGAAATCAACCAAATAGAAACAAAAGGTACTATACAAAGAATCAATAAAACCAGGAGCTACTTCTTTAAGAAAATCAACAAGATAGATAAACCCTTAGCCATACTAATCAGAGCGCAGAGAGGCAGTATCCAAATTAATAAAATCAGGACTGAAAAGGCAGACATAACAACAGAAACTTAGGAAACTAAAAAAATCATCAGATCCTACTACAAAAGCTTATACTCAACAAACTGGAAAATCTGGATGAAATGGACAATTTTCTAGACAGATACCAGGTACGAAAGTTAAATCAGGACCAGATAAACCATCTAAACAGGCCCATAACCCAAAAGAAATAGGAGTGGTCATTAAAGATCTCCCCACCAATAAATAAATAAATAAATAAATAAATAAATAAATAAATAAAAGAAAAAAAAAGAAAAAAACTGGCATAGGAAGATTTTAATGCAGAGTTCTATCAGACCTTCAAAGAAGACCTAATACCAATTATCTTTAAACTATTCCACAAAATAGAAACAGAAGAAACATTACCAATTCACTCTATGAAGCTTCAATTACCCTCATACATAAACCACACAAAGACAGAACAAAGAAAGAGAACTTCAGACCAATCTCCCTTATGAATATCGATGCAAAAACACTCAATAAAATTCTTGCAAACCAAATCAAGAACACATCGAACAATCATCCATCATGATCAAGTCAGCTTTATCCCAGGAATGTAGGGATGGTTCAATATTCAGAAATCCATCAATGTAATCTACTATATAAACAAACTCAAAGAAAAAAATCATATGATCATATCACTAGATGTTGAGAAAGCATTTGGCAAAATTCAACACCCCTTCATGGTAAAAGTCTTGGAAAGATCAGGAGTCCAAGGTCCATACCTAAACATAGTAAAAGCAATATACAGCAAACCAGTAGCCAGCATCAATCTAAATGGAGAGAAACTTGAAGCAATCCCACTAAAATCAGGGACTAAGCAAGGCTGCCCACTCTCCCCCTACCTATTCAATATAGTACCTGAAGTCCTAGCCAGAGAAATTAGGCAACAATAGGAGGTTAAAGAGATACAAATTTGAAAGGAAGAAGTCAAAATTTCAGTATTTGTGGTTGATATGATAGTATATTTAAGTGACTCCAAAACTTCCACCAGAGAACTCCTAAACCTGATAAAAAAATTTAGCAAAGTGGCTGGATATAAAATCAACTCAAACAAATCAGTAGCCTTCCCTACTCTAAGGATAAACAGGCTGAGAAAGAAATTAGGAAAATGATGCCCTTCACAATAGTCACAAATAATATAAAATACCTTGGTGTGAATCTAACCAAGGAGGTGAAAGATCTGTATGACAAGAACTTCAAGTCCCTGAAGAAAGAAATCGAAGAAGATCTCAGAAGATAGAAAGATCTCCCATGCTCATGGACTGGCAGGATTAATATAGTAAAAATGGCCATCTTGCCAAAAGCAATCTACAGATTCAATACAATCCCCATCAAAATTCCAGCTTAATTCTTTACAGAAATAGAAAGAACAATTCCCAAATTCATTTGGAATAACAAAAAACCCAGGATAGTGAAAACTATCCTCAACAATAAAAGAATTTCTGAGGAATCACCGTCCCTGACTTCAAGCTGTACTACAGAGCAATAGTGATAAAAATTGCATGCTATTGGTACAGAGAAAGGCAGGAAGATCAATGGAATAGAATTGAAGACCCAGAAATGAATTCCCATACCTATGGTCACTTGATTTTTGACAAGGGAGCTAAAACCATACAGTGGAACAAAGACAACATTTTCAACAAATGGTGCTGGTTCAACTGGAGGTCAGCATGTAGAAGAATGCAAATTGATCCATTCTTATCTCCTTGTACAAAGCTCAAGTCCAAGTGGATCAAGGACCTTCACATAAAACGAGATACACTGAAACTAATAGAATAGAAATTGTGGAAAAGTTTCGAACACATGAGCACAGGGGAAAAGTTCCTGAACAGAACACCAATGGCTTATGCTCTAAGATCAAGAATTGACAAATGGGACCTCATAAAATTGCAAAGCTTCTGTAAGGTAAAGGACACTCTCAATAGGACAAAATGGCAACCAACAGATTGGGAAAAGATCTTTACCAATACTACATCTGATAGAGGGTTAATATCCAAAAATATATAAAGAACTCAAGAAATTAGACTTCTGACAACCCAATAACCGTATTAAAAATGGGGTACAGAGCTAAACAAAGAATTCTCAACTGAGGAAACTCGAATGGCTTAGAAGCACCTAAAGAAATGTTCAACATCCTTAGTTATCAGGGAAATGCAAATCAAAACAACCCTGAGGTTCCATCTCACTCCAGTCAGAATAGCTAAGATAAAAAAACTCAGGTGATATCATATGCTGGCGAGGATGTGGAGAAAGAGGAACACTCCTTCATTGTTGGTGGGATTGTAAGCTTGTACAACCACTCTGGAAATCAGTCTGGTGCTTCCTCCAAAAATCGAACATAGTGTTACCTGAGGACCCAGCTATACCACTTCTGGGCGTATACCCAAAAGATGCTCCAACATATAACAAGAACACATGCTCTACTATGTTCATAGCAGTCTCATTTATAATAGCCAGAAGCTGGAAAGAACCCAGATGTTTTTCAACAGAGGAATGGATACAGAAAATGTGATATATTTATACAATGTAGGACCATTCAGCTATTAAAAACAATGAATTCATGAAATTCTCAGGCAAATGGATGAAACTGGAAAATATTATCCTGAGTGAGGTAACATAATCACCAAAGAACACACATGGTATGCACTCACTGATAATGGGATATAGCCCAAAACCTCACAATACCTACTATACAACTCACAGAGCACATGAAGCTCACGAAGAAAGACCAAAGTGTGGGTGCTTTGGTTCTTCTTAGAAGAAGTAACAAAAAACTCATAGGAGCAAGTATGGAGACAAAGTGTGCAGCAGAGACTGGAGGAGGGACTGTCTGGCTGTATTGGAATATATTCCTGACCCACCTTTGCTTGCCTATATCCCAGATGTGACAAGATGCATTGCCTCAAGTTTTTAGAGCTTGTGGGACAGAGAATCAAAAAGAGAAATTATAATGACTCTTATATTTTTCTTAAAGGTGACCAGTTATTTAGTCTCAATTGTGTACTGCTTGAGAAATCAATCCAATATTGGAAATAATAGTCTTCATTTGGGAGGCGGCTTCTGGTAACTTTCAGGGACATATTTGGACATTAGCTGCAGTTCTCTATGATGTTATGATAGCAAGAGATAAAGTTGGGCCAGGATCTGGATTTCAAACAAGGGTTAGTGCATGTATTAAGGCTTTTATAATTGTCAAGCTAAAATTGGTTTAGTCTCTTCTACAGCATTTATTGTAAGTTGTATTGACAATACTAATTGTGTTAGTGTGTTGAAACCTGGCATGTCTTTTAGAGGTGTCTTATCAACCAGCTTTTGTCTTACTTCCCTGAGTATTAGAAAACCTTGATTCTCTAAAAAAAGCTTGAAAGTGCTGGAAGAAATGAGCTAGGCTTTAAGCAGAATCGAGAGGGTAGTGGGCTTGATTATTTCTGGTATAACAGGTTTAATTACATTAATTGCTAGTACCACTGCTTCTGCAATAGTTTTAACACAAGAAGTTGACAGCTACTTTTGTTAATCATCTAGCAAAAAAAATATGTTACTAATGTGTTGAGTATACAAGAGGATTTATATAGGTGTTTGGAACTAAGGATTGATGCTCTATATCCTATTCAGATTATCAGAAGGAGGTTCAGGGTTTAAGAGTTAGGAGCCATCTTGAGTGTCATGACGAATATCATTGGAATGTTGTTACTTCTAAAATTTACAATGATAGTCATCAATATTAGAAAAAAGTTTAAAGACACCTGTAGGGTATTTGTCATAATTCTAACACCTCTCTGGATGCTTTAACTTTGCATAGTTAGATTATGAATTTAAAGAAAGTTGCTCTGTTGAGCTTTGATGCTGCAGATAATGCTGATAAAATTATTCATGGCTTGAGGTCAGTATTTCCATTTTGGTCAAACCTCAGGAATGACATATATAACTTGATCAGGCTAACCCCTTTTGTCCTGGGAATTCTTTTATTCCTGCCCATTGTGATAAAGCTTCTCTCTAACTACATCAACAGTTTGGCAGCCAAAGTACATGACTTGAAACTGAAAATGGACCCCCAGACCAAGCTATTAATTTAATAGGCTGGCAAGCCAAGGACGGGTAAGATTCTGCACATAGCCTTACCAACCTAAGACATAAGTGCATTGCTTTTGATAATACATATCCCATGACAGGTAAGGAAGACATTCTTGCTAGAACTACCTAAGACAGGGTCAGTCTGGTTTATGAAATAAAAAAGGGGGAGATATGGAGAGTTTTCGGAGCTGCCTGGCAGGAATCTGACATTGGTCAAGGACAAGGAAATGGGCTGCAGGCAGGAATCTGACATTAGGGTAGAACAAAGAAGTAACCTCAGGCAGAAATCTCAATCCTAGGCTAGAACAAAGATGTAATTACAGGCAGGAATGTAAAACTTAAGCTAGAACAAAGAAGTACGCTTCAGGCATGAAAATAATGTTGGGCTAGGACAGAGAAGTCCTAGTAGTTTCAGATATCTTGGTTATCCTGATAAGGGAGAAATTGTGATCACAGGAGTGATCTTATTGTCCTGTGTGTTCTTTGAGTATCTGGGTTTATTGTCTTGCTTGTTCTTGACTATTAGCATCTATTGTATTGCTAGTTCCTTAACCTAGAACTGACCTTGATAATTGCATGTAATTTAAAAGATATAAAAGCAAAAAAGGAGGAGGAGGGATGGCATAGGGGATTAATGGGGTGGTGGGAAAGGGGATAACATCTGAAAAATAAATAAATAAAATATCAAATAAAACAAAGCCAAAAACAAACCAAACCAACCAAACAAACAAACAAATAAACAAAAAAAGAAATCCAGAATTCTAGATCTTCCAGGAACTACTAAACACTTATTCTTAATTACATTAATCACTGTGACCAAATGGCCCACAGTAGCTTACCAGATAGTTAATGAGAGCTTTAGTGGTTGAGGACACAGCTTTCTTGGCCCAGATTTAAGCTGCTGTAGACTCAATGTTGTAACTCCAGAGCATAATTGAAATAGACATCCTTGACCTCTGTCAGAGCCCTTATATTTGTTGACCTGTAGAATGAGGGTCATTACAGTTAGATGGGTAAAACCAAGGGGTTTCTCATCCCCACAAAGGCAGTAAACAGCAAGTAGTATCTACTGGTGGACTGCATAGATTAATGCCACTGCCCAATATTTGAAATTTGCAGAGTGATGCCTATAATATTCCCATTTAATTCAGTCACTTTGGTTTGGAAAGACTCTTAATGGATGTTGGAGAATGACTACAAGTCACACATTTATAATGGTGGCAATCCTTTTGCCATCATTTTTATTGGAACAAATAATCACCACTTCTGGCACTTGGAATACCGATATTGAACTGAAAAATGCCATTTACTACTTACAGATTTGGAAGATTATCCAAGAATAATCTGCTTACAATTGACCCAGGCAGGATGTAGCTCTAAGCTCTTGAGACAGGCTATACCACTGCTGCTCTGCACTCTAACAGTGTGCTGAGAGTTGATTGTCTCGATGTTGTACAAACCACCATGCTGAAGTTAGTAATATTATATTGATCAGATATTATAAGAGTAAAGAAGAAAAGTATATATCTTAGAAGTAAACTAAGACATAAGACAAAAGCACAAAAACTTAGAAGTCTTCCACTTTAGTGAAGTTTTTTTTTTGGGGGGGAACAAAGATAGGAAATCACTTAGAAACAACGATAGGAAATCAGTTCAGTGAGATAAAAATAACCCAGAGAAATGGAACTTTGAAGAAGTTGTCCACGAAAATGTTCAGCTAAAAGTATAGCTAAAGATAGAAAATGACTAAAAGAAACAATGGAGTAAAGTGTGGGTGCTATCTTACAGTGGTGCTTAGTGAATCCTCTCTTCTTCCTCTGACTCTGCTTCTTTTTTCTCCTCTTCTTTCTACCTTGTTTTTCCTGTCAGGGTATTGCTATCCACCTTGACTGTCCTGGTACTCACTATGTAGCTTAGTCTATCCTTGAACTCCAAGCATACTTTGTTTAGCCTTAGCCTCCCAAGCATCAGGATTATAAGGTGTGTTCCACCAGACCTAGTTTTTTTTTTTTTTTTTTTTTGTGTGTGTGTGTGTGTGTGTGTATGCACTCATGGGTGCCTGGAAGCCAGATCAGGACACTGGATGTTCTGCTGCATCAGTCTGTGCTCTTCTCTTGAGGTGGTCTTTATCTGAGCCAGAAGTTTTCCTGGGAGCCAGAAATCTCCACAGTCTATATCCATTCTCTGCAGTGCTGGGGCCAGGTGCATATGGCATCCCTGGACTTTTATATAGGTGCAGATAATGTGAATTTAAATTATCATGTCAGCACATCAAGTGCTTTTCCCCAATAAGCCATCTCTAGACCTATGTCTTCTTTATGATGTATACTGTCTGATGTTATTTCATACACTTGCTGACTATGTTTATTTATTTTGGAGAGGTATATCTTTAGGTTATCTGCCTAGTTTTCTACCAAGTTTTCCCTGATCACTATTGAGTTCTGTATAGATTTTGGATATAAACCTCTTATAAATACATACTTTGCACGTATTTTCTCCAGTGCATAAGCTGGTGTTTCATTGTTTTCTTTGTTATACAGAGGCAATATAGTGTAATTTAGAGCCATGTATTGTTGGTTTTGTGACCAGAGTTTTTGGTGTGAAATCTAAAAATGATTGCAGGAGCTTCTCCTTGTATTTAAGAATCCATTTTGAGTTAATTTTTGTTTCCTAGGTTGTATTATTACCTTTTTTATTGTTGTGACCAAATACCTGATAAAAAGCAATTTAAGGAAATGAGTTATTTTGTCTCCCAGTTTGAGGGGATATAGGTTATATGATTGGGACCACACAGCATGTTGTATCTTTAGTCAGGGTCCAGAGATGGATGAATACAGGAGTTCTGCAGGCTTTCTCCTCTCCCCTCTGGTTTTCAACGTGTCATTCATATTTAGTATGGGTCCTCCTGGCTCAATTAATGCTCCCTGGAAAGAAATTCCAGGCATACCCACAGGCTTTTCTCTGGATTGGTTTTAAATCCAGTCAAACTGACAATGAAGGTTAACAGTCATACAACCTGTGATAAAGATCATTGTGCCATTGTTTTTAGTCATAAAGTAGAGGCAACACTGAAATCTGTGTCTCCATAAAACACACACACACACACACACACACACACACACACACACACACACATGGGACAGGCAATATATTGGGTGAAACAAGCCAAAGAATAAAAGAATGCTTGTCTGTATATGAAACCTAAATAGAGTCAATCTAATAGGGTCAAGGGTACAGGAAATGGAGAGTGTGCTCAGAGCACACAGACATTCATTCAAAGGTGAATGATACCTACCATACAGCCTGGGAACTGTAGTTAATAGTAACCAATTAGATAATCCACATCATCTTTGAGGTTACATCTTAAATGTTCTCAGCACCCCTCATAAACACTGCATTAGGCATGCTTTTGGTTATGATAACCATTTTATGATGTCTGGGCATATTTGAAAACTTTGCTCTATAAAGCTTGCATGTATACTTTTTATCAAGTATATGTTAATAAACTGAAAAATTACCCTTATAAAATGTCTATTTTCACTAATCATAATAATCCCAAGGGCAGAGATCTGCCTTGGTTCCTGATATACCGTGTCAGTTAATAGGTAGTTGGCATTGCTCTGGAGTATTTGATATTTATGGAGTGATAGATTTTCCTTTGCTTTCTTGCTATTTCAAATATCTTCACATTTTAAACATAGCACGTATTTGAAAATGATTAGTATGGCAGTGTAATGTATTTTCAACTAGCAGAGCTGACCCTTCTGTTCTGAATGTGCGTTTATGTTTTCCAAGAACTCAGGAAGTGTCAGTAAGCCACGCTAAAGCAGTCTTTTACACAATGGAATTCTACAGCCAGTAGTTATCCTAGCTGAATTTAAGGTGATATCTGTCTGTTGTCTCTTTTCTACAACCAGGCATTAAAAGAACTGAGTAACTTAGAGCAGTAAAGGTATTCTATAAGATGATATAATGACAGACAAATGTCACTATACATCAGCATATGTATGTTAAATGTATAACATCATGACAGAGCCTTAAAATAATGTGGTCTTGGGGTGATAATGATATGTCAATGTAGGTTCATCAATTTTAGTAAATGTATCTCTGGGAATATAATAGAGGAGCTATTGCAAGTGGGGAAAGGGCAAGCATATGAGAATTTACCATGCCCTTCCCACACTATTGCTATGAACTTAAAATTTCTCCAAAAGCAAAATCTTAAAAAAATAATGAAACAAAAATATGGTTGAAAAATGTTATCAAATGTCTATGATTTAAAAATTGGGAGAACATGACCTTAGGCAACATATTTAAAATGATGCATTTTCTCATTCTTAAATTTTGTGCTGGTTTATTAAAAAACAATAGATTAAAATTACTCAGTTTGGGTATTAAGTATTAAGTACAAACGAAATTTTGTACATTGAATGAATGTACATGAATGGGCTTCTCAATTTTTCATTATGATTTAAGTATGCATGTCTAAGTAAGTTCTGGGTAAAATCTATGAATGCTCTGATGAGTATAAGAGAAGAACACTTAGCTGCAGAAATCACATCCACCAACTGTCTAGACTAGACAGCTAGCTAGACCTAACCTTGGTCTTTCTCCTTCCAGTCTCATACCCATCCTCAAGCTAACCCACACCTCACATTTTGTTATCTATACTTTCTACAGGTCTTTCAAATCCCGTATCTGAATCAGGACTACTCTGTTCATGGCCTCACTGCCTCCTTTTCCAGTTCCTAAGTCCACACTCTACTTTCCAAACCACTGTGACATTCAGCCACCTGATGTGTAGCCTTGCTCAAGTACATGAATAGGGTCATACTGTCTACAGTACTGACTTCACACTTTTTGGCTCACATACGAGGCGTTTTGTGTTGGGGTCAGGTGTATGCCCACCTCTTACTTTTGAGTCATTTCCTCCAATATCTTGAGGCTTCATGATCTTTCATGACTTTGGTCCTTTCTAATACAGTTTCCTCTGAAGACTTGGGATGATATTTTCTCTGTGTTTTATGGAGCATAAGCTTTTGCTTTGGCTATATTGGAGGGCTCTCTCTGAGGTGGTGACCTCCGTTCAACATTCCCATAGTTCCTTGTGTTTACCTGTGTATTCATATTATATTATCATTCCCCATTTTTTTGTCTCTCTCTCCAGCCCCCCAAAGAATTATAAACTATTTGATCAGAAGCATAGCCTTCTTTGTACACCAAGTTTGGCACAGAGAAGGCAGTTCAGTAATAGTTTGTTGACTGAAACATAAATAGACAAAAGAAAAAGAATAAATATGCAAAGTTTCCTACTCCTTTTATTGGTTCACAGACCTAGTGAAGTTAATCTTCACAAATTATAAAGTATCACAAGCTCTCGGGAGGAGCTCACTTTTGTTCTAACCAGAGACACGACTCTTCAAAGACACAAATGACATTAAATGTTTTGTAAATGAACCCACTGGAGTGCAAGAAGTAATATTATATTGGAAAACATTAAACAACCTGAAACAAAAGCAGATCACTTCCCAACCACAAATTGTAAATTAAAGAAACAAAATTTTCAATCAATATTAAGCAAATGCTGCCAACATGTCAAAGGGAGGAGACAGCCAAATCAAAGGGAACAGGACTGTGGAATGAAGACAAATGGAAAAAGAAAGCACATTAGCCGAGAGGCTAAAATGCCAGGAAGCCCATTTGGACAATGGGAGAAAATAAAACAAATTCAAGCGTT
Source organism: Grammomys surdaster (assembly GCF_004785775.1). Taxonomy (NCBI): domain Eukaryota; kingdom Metazoa; phylum Chordata; class Mammalia; order Rodentia; family Muridae; genus Grammomys; species Grammomys surdaster. The sequence continues at coordinate 5,735,139 of NW_021604616.1, read as the reverse complement.
GTACAAATGTCTCATTTCTATAGGATTGCTCCACTCTTTTCACTTGCTTTTCTTTCTAATCTTGGAGACTTTTCTTTTCCAGGGGGAGGCCCTAGCTGTCACTTTATCGTGGTGTGTGTTTGTTCATAAGCCACACAGGCTATGAATGATGAAGGAGGCGACAGAAGGCTGAGCATTTTAAAGAACAAGTGAAGGCCAGCTAAGAAAAGGACTTGAAAGCTAGACTCTGCAATGTACGCCTCAAAAGAAACGCTGAAATTCCTTTCTCTTGTTTGCTAGATTTCTCCAAACTCTTACAACCTCAAACCCCATCTCACTTCAAAATCCATCTCAGTTTGCCCCGGCTTCCAGTTTCCCCAGAGTGTAACTACTTTGGCCTTCTCTTGGCCTCCCTGGGAGCTTTGGAATCAGTTGATTTAATTGTTCATATTATTGTGTTAAAGTTATCTATCATTATATTTTTTGTGTACAAACATTGTCTTTATAATTGGATTATCCCCTCTACCCAGAACTATGTTACTGACTTTTATAGACCATTCCTGAAAGTTATTACAAAAACACCATGCTATATCATCATTGATGAGTTAGTTAATCAACAAATAGCATTTGCTAAATACCAGAGTAATCTATTCAAATTTACTGTGGTAACTGCTCCTGTGGGCTTCTACTTGATGCTTACCTGAAATGTACCAAGTTACGTATAAGTGCTCAGGATTTTCAAATATACAGATACCTCCTTCTTTAGTACATTTCTTCTAGAAGTACAGTAAATGGCATAAATATTTTAAAAGATTATTTATTCTAAATTTTGTGTATGCATTGTGTGGGAATTTGTGCATAAGTGCAGTTGCTCATAGAGGCCAGAAGAGGGCGCTGGATCTCCTTTAGATGGTGTTACAGGTTAAACTGTTCTATATGGGTCCTGGGAACCAAACTGGGGTCCTCTGTAAAAACAGTGTGTGTTCTAAACCACTGAGCCATCTTTCCAGCCCCAAGTATTCATATTTTAAAAGTAAAGAGTTAAATGGAAGGATGGACGTATAAGAAGCTTACAGAGTTTGGTGAGAACAGTTTTGGTTGGTTCTATACTTAAGGACCAAGGAATGAAAGAGAACCAATTCGCTTTACCAGGAAAAAAAAAATCCAAACCATGTTCATCTGAAACCAATGCTGCTTTTTAATATGTAGACTATCTATTGATCAAGAGAATGGTTTTTCAATTATTTGTTAATTGTGCTAGGTTCTTAGTATTTTACAGATTGATGTTTCAACATCTTGTTTTGTTCTTACTTTAAGTTATTCACCAAGATCTCACTACATATCAGACTCTCCATAAAGCTCTTTACACATAATCTTATTTACTTAACAGGCTGTTTGAGCCACATGGTGCTGTAGCTTTTGATTTATATACAAGGAAACCCAGGTAGAGATGATGAGAAACTTCGCCAGAGTCATATGGTTTCTGTGAAACAAAGGCAAGAATGAAACTTGAGTCTGTCCAGCTCTTGACCCTGTGCTGTACTCCAGAGAGTAACTTCCACCACCTGGTGCTGCTGAAGAAAAAAATTGGACAAAATGCTTAACCCACAATGCAAGGGTGATGGAAAGAAATAAATTGTGGGGCTTTTCCTTTTCATTTAAGTTCAACTGTAAGTCATTCATGAATTTATGTTTACTGTAATTGTGTTTGTAACTTTCCACTAGGATGTGTTTTGGATGATCTTGTAAAATTTCAAAGAAAATTCATAGGCTTCTCCCCCAGTGTTAAATGACAAAGCTGAGCAGCCACGTGGCCGGCTGTAATGCTCGGTTTATTTATATGAAAATTATAGAATGTATTAATGAAACTGCTTTATGTTTAAATCAATGACAGCTCAACTACTGGTTCTTGAACATCTGGTGCTATTACAGGGCCTGCAAATACACATGTGATACTGGCTCCATCCAGCCATGTGCTTTTCTCACGTTAGTCAGGTCACCATGTCGTTTTCCAGGCACTTCTCCAAGATACTCCAGTACCTTTTCCCTTGGTGAACTCTTCCATTTCCCTCCCTATGGACCCGAAAAGACTTTCCTTTGTGGCCCTTTCTCCATCTGTTCCTTATTACCTGTTCTTGTAGGCCTCACAGTGCTACTTTCTCATGTATCTTACTGATGAGGTAGGATGCCTCTCTATGTTAGGCTATGGATTATATAAGGGTCCACACAAGGCTCAAGGCCCAACCTGTGTCACTACGGGGAGGTAGTAAAACGTAACTTCTAACAGGTAGAGTACAATGGGAGGAAGTTAGGTTATTAGGTGTATGTCCTTGAAGGTGATATTGAGATCTTGGCAGCTTTGTTATCTCTCTGTTTTCAGCCATTACGAGGGGAAGGCTTCCTTTGTCTCAAACTTTCACCATGAGGCCCAGAAGCAGTGGCCAACAGGCTATGAACTGAAACCCCAAAGCTGTGAGCCAAGATAGACTTCTTATCTCTTCAGACTGCCTCACTGCTAGTATAGTTAAGCAGAAGCCAGTTCATGGCCTTTGTTTCTCTAGCACTTACCATTTGCTTGATAAAAGATTGTTAAAATATTGAATGAATATTATATATTTATAATGTTGTTTATGACTCATGTAGACTAGAATTTACCTGAGGCCTTATTGTGGAGGCTGAGCAGAATGTTTACCCTCATGGGGTTAGATTTCTTTTCTACTTTTAAACGTTCCACATAAAAACAAATCTTAAAGTGTTATTGATATCAATATATTAATAAAATATGTGTAATGCTTTATAAAAGTAAAGCCTTCTCCAAAAGAAGTTATTTATGTCTGAGGGAATGTATGAATGTTAATGTTATATCTATATCTATATCTATATCTATATCTATATCTATATCTATAT
>NW_021604616.1:5704607-5732243 GCF_004785775.1 Grammomys surdaster | reverse complement strand
TATATCTATATCTATATCTATATCTATATCTATATCTATATCTATATCTATATCTATATCTATATCTATCTATCTATCTATCTATCTATCTATCTATCTATCTATCTATATCACTTTACCGTTTGAAAAGTTGATTTATGCAATATTAAATGTACTATGTTGAGTCATCCTTATAACACTGCTGCTGTCTGGACAAAAACATAAGACCATAAGACTGCCTCATCCAGATATTCATCTGTGAAACTTCCGTGACTGAATTAACTGCTTTGGGAAGAAATCCTTACATGTGTGCTATGGTGTTAGTTTGTTATATGGGAAATGGCATCTGAATCCATTCTTGTTCTTCAAAGCTTTTCTTTAAAACAGATGTGTTCTCTCCTTCTGAGGAGATTTGGGACAACTCCTTTTGGCTGCCCTTGCTTGCTACGCCCTCCCCTTCTGTCACTGGCAACATCATGGGGCACAATCATATAGTGTGGTGACACTGTCGTTTACATGGTCGTCTCAAGAGTACTAGCTGTGTTCTTTTCATTTGAAATAATAAAGCTCAAATAGTTATTTGGCTGGGGGTACAGCTCAGTGGTAAAGCTCCTGTTCTGCATAGTAGAAGCTGTGGTTGAAGGCACACCTCTAAAAACAAAGTAGGAAGTAGTCCTCTCTTGGTCTAAAGATATTATTCATTTCAACCACACAGGTCACTCTCTTATGGTATTTTCCAGACTAAAAAACACCACACAGAAAATAATTTTATACCCTAAAATCTCTGCAGTTTGCTCAGGTTCTTGCTCTCAAACTTGTTCATATATATCCCATGCACTGAAATTACCAGATGGAGACGTTAAAAATAACCCAGCACTTACATCTATGCGCCCTATGAAAGTCCATTTTATATGTAATCATATGACTTTGCAATTTAAGACGCTATGCAGAAGTACGAAATGGCCAGTTCTAATAGTTACTCAGATGATTCAGAATAAAAGTAGCCTTGTAAAATTTTATTTGGTATAATTAGTCATGATTACTTACTCATGGTGATTGAGTTCTCTCTGTTCCTTTAGTTTCAGTCTTAATTCAAGGGCCAGACCTGGTTTTTGCAACTCTGTTAGGATGAACTGGAGAACACCATGAATGCTATTTGACCTCATTCTCTCCAATGATGGGTCTTCTGTTAATCTTTTTACTTTGTTATGCTATTTAGAGTCCGTGGCAACTACAAACTTCATTTGTCCTGGGAATTTCTAGAAACGTAAGGAATGCTTACCAATCCAGTTATTCTCTTTCCAAAGATTGTTTGCTGGATGATCAATAGGTACTGGGATTGAAAATTCTCACAAATGAGTGGAAAAATGATACACTTTCAACTGTGAATTTAGAAAAAATCTGAGCTTTATCAGTCTTGGAGATAAATGACACAACCCACATCTGTGAAGATGTCCAAGTCAACGTCACTGTGGCCTGGACTCTTGCTCCATTTCCTAAAGTTTTGAGGCTTCTCTGTGTGAGAAGGAAGCTTATATTTTAACCTGCCCCATGAGCTGTTGATTATTTCTGAAACATTTCCCACATTGCTTATTTAATGGGGAGTAGAAAGAGGGAGATATTTTCTTGGGAACTTATTATGTTATTTCCTTACAAGTCTAAATGTCATTTTGAAGTTTTATGGGTTATCTCCACATCTGGTCCATCATAAATCTGAGTGATCTGTATAAAATTAAAGCATAAAATTTATATTTTCTCTAAGTGTATTAACTCCATTACGTTGCTTAGTTGAACTGCAGATACAAGAGAGGTAGAAATAAGAACATTTGGCTCTTTTTCTGGATTTCAAGATTTCTTTCTCATTTCATATTCTCTACTCGGCAATATATATGGATTTCTAAAATAGATGATAAAGAAACACAAGTCATTTCAGTGTAAGGATGTAGGATGAGGAGTTTGGAGATCAGTAAGTATCAGGGGCTTGAAACTGGTTTCTTGCTACTATAGTTGAGTTTTTGACTCAACCACAAAAACAAAGAAACTTGTATTTCAATAGTAATAATAAAACAATCACGAACTTGGAATGAAACTTTTTTTTTTAAACCACGAACAAGTCTATGTCAATTGGCTAATTGTTTGGGGGCTGGGATTCACTCAAGAACTTAAACATAGAGAATAAGGTTAATTTTTAGAGATGAATGAAAAAAATTTAACACAGTAGGAGGAGGAGTCCAGCCAATCAAGTACTGGAGTAGTTTTGAGGCATGTCATACATGTGTATTCACTAAAACTAATATGTTCATTTAGCAGATTCCCAGGACAAAAAAGGTCAATGAATCAAAGTTACCTTTCTAGAAGTTAGAAGTGAACAGCAGAACGATTTTCCAATTGCTGGTAAATTATGGAAGTGTGTATTGTCAGGTATGGGAAAAAATGAAAAAAAAAAGAGAGTTAAAAGGAGCCAAGTTAGTTTTAGACACAGAGTAACTTATTTCTCAATAGGTTTTGGTTTCTGCAGAAGACAATTTGCCTGCACTTTCACATGGGGAATGAAGCTTCCTTCAGAAATCAGTTATAAAGCAGAGAACTTTGTTTCTTTGTTTTTTGTTTGTTTGTTTTGTTTTGTTTATCCCCAGGCCCCAGCCAGTGCATGCATTGATTTTTATAGTCCATTGTCAACCATGGTATCTGTGATGCATGGTTTAAATAGTCAACTTGATGAGATTTAGAAGCAATATTGGAGGCTCATTTTTGCAGGGGGCTTTGTGTGTGTGTGTGTGTGTGTGTGTGTGTGTGTGTGTTGGAGGAATGGTTCAAAAGGATTAGCTATGGAGCAGGCCAGTTCTTAATGTGGGCAGCATCTTTCAATAGGTAGCCTGTATACAGAGAGTTCTAAGGAGAAATCACTGTTGACTTTCTGCATTCACTTTGTCTCTAGAAAGTAGCTATCTGTTGCTGTTGATGCTGTCTGCTGATTCCTGGCTCCAACATTCTTAGCCATCTAACATGGACCTAAGAGGCTTGCTCTCCAGGGACCTTCTTGGTATTTAGAACTACATCGGGACTGTTGAGACATCCAATTTCATGGACTGAGCAGCTATCAAGTTCTCCATCTGCCCAGGTATAGACATTGTCATACTACCCTCTCACACAAGCCAACTTGATAAATTCTCTTATGTAACTTATAAAAATTCCATTGGTTCTATTCCTCCAAACAACTCTGATCTAATCAGAAATGAACCCGATTTATCAGTGTAACTTGGGCATGCTCTAGTTTGTCATCCAGTTGGTTGTAGATTTTGTTAGTTCCTCCCCCCCAACCCCATGTTTGATAGGTATCTCCAGAGAGCTTGATTTCTGGCTGTGTGCAATAGAAGACCCTTCTGGGGCTTATAAAACCTCTGTAACATCTCTTGCTTCCTAAAGTACTGTGGCTGCAGCTTTCAGTCAGTAGCATACTGAGGCTGGACTCCTGACCACCAGTCCTAGCACAATACTTGGTCATACCTCTCTGATTTGAGAAGCACAAATCTACTACCTTTTAGTCTCTTTCTCTGGGGAAATAAGATGCCATTGCTTGTGAATATAAGGGAATTGTGGGCTAATAGTGCCATGTGTGTATAGATATATAACCCCTACAATGGGATTATGACTTCTTATTTATTTATTTATTTATTTATTTATTTATTTATTATTGGATGTTTTATTTACATTTCATATGTTGTCCCCTTACCCTATTCCCCACCCACCCAGGAACCCCCAATCCCCTCACCCCTCCTCCTTCTTCTCTGTGGATGTAACCCCTACCTACCCCCACCCCCCCACTTTCACCTCCCTACCCTCAAACTCCCACCCTCTGGGGCGTCCAGCCTTCATGAGGTCAAGGATCTCTTCTTCCACCTATGCCCAGCAGGGCCCTCCGCTCTTACATATACAGCTGAAGCCCTGGATCCCTCCCTCAGTGCTCCCAGGCTGGTGGTTTAGACCCTGGGAGCTGTGGTTGGTTGGTATTGTTGCTCTCCTCATGGGGCCACAAGCCCTTTCAGCTCCAATGGTCTAACTCCTCCATTGGGAACCCCATGATCAGTTCAATGGCTACTTGTGAGCATCTGCCTCTGAATACGTCAGACTCTTGCAGACCTCTGAGGAGACATCTATATCAGGCTCTTATCAGCATGTACTTCCTGACTTCCACATCAGAATCTACCTTTGGTGACTGCACATGGGATGGATACTCAGGTGGAATGGTCTTCAGATGACCCCTCCTTCAGTTTCTGTCCCTCACTTTGTCTCCATATTTGCTCCCTTGAGTATTTTGTTGCTTCTTCTAAGAAGGACCAAATCACTCCCACTTGGTCTTCCTTCTTTATGAGCTTCATGTGGCCTGTGAGTTGAATCTTGGGCATTTCAAGGTTCTGGGCTAATATCCAATAATCAGTGAGTGAATACCATGTGTGTTCTTTTGTGATTGGCTTACCTCACTCAGGATGATAATTTCTAGTTCCATCCATTTACCTAGGAAACTCTCGAATTCATTGTTTTTAATAGCTGAGTAATATTCCATTGTGTAAATATACCACATTTTTTGAATTCATTCCTCAGTTGAAGGACATCTGGGTTCTTTCCAGCTCCTGGCTATTATAAATAAGGCTGCTATGAACATAGTTGAGCATATGTCCTTGTTATATGTTCGAGCATCTTCTGGGTATATGCCTAGGAGTGGTATAGCTGGATCCTCAGGTAATGCTATGTCCAATTTTCTGAGGAACTGCCAGACTGATTTCCAAAGTGGTTGCACCATCTTGCAGTCCCACCAACAATGGAGAAGTGTTCCTCTTTCACAACACCCTTGCCAGCATCACCTGAGTTTTTAATCTTAGCCATTCTGACTGGTGTGAGATGGAATCTCAGGGTTGTTTTGATTTGCATTTCCCTGACGACTAAGGATGCTGAACATTTCTTTAGGTGCTTCTCTGCCATTCGAGTTTCCTCAGTTGAAAATTCTTTGTTAAGCTCTATACCCCATTTTTTAATAGGGTAATTTGGTTGTCTGGAGTCTAATTTCTTGAGTTCTTTATATATATTGGATATTACCCTCTATCAGATGAAGGATTGGTAAAGATCTTTTCCCAATTTGTTGGTTGTCGTTTTGGCCTATTGACAGTGTCCTTTGCCTTACAGAAACTTTGCAATTTTAAGAAGTCCCATTTGTCAATTCTTGATCTTAGAGCATATGCCATTGGAGTTCTGTTCAGGAACTTTTCCCCTGTGCCCAAGTATTCGAGGCTCTTCCCCACCTTCTCTTCTATTAGTTTCAGTGTATCTGGTTTTATGTGGAGGTCCTTTATCCACTTAGACTTGAGCTTTGTACAAGGGGATAAGAATGGATCAATTTTTATTCTTCTACATGTTGTCCTTTAGTTGAACCAGCCCCATTTGTTAAAAATGCTGTCCTTTTTCCACTGGACAGTTTCAGCTCCTTTGTCAAAGATCAAGTGACCATAGGAGTGTGGGTTCATTTCTGGGTCTTCAATTCTATTCCATTGATCTTCCTGCCTGTCTCTGTACCAATACCAGGTAGTTTTTATCACTATTGCTCTGTAGCACAGCTTGAGGTCAGGGATGGTGAGTCCTCCAGAAGTTCTTTTATTGTTGAGAATAGTTTTCACTATCCTGGGTTTTTTGTTATTCCATATGAATTTGAGAATTTCCTTTTCTAACTCTGTGAAGAATTGAGTTGGGATTTTAATGGGGATTGCATTGAATCTGTAGATTGCTTTTGGCAAGATGGCCATTTTTATTATATTAATCCTGCCAATCCATGAGCATGGGAGATCTTTCCATCTTCTGAGATCTTCTTCGATTTCTTTCTTCAGAGACTTGAAGTTCTTGTAATACAGGTCTTTCACTTGCTTGGTTAGATTCACACCAAGGTATTTTATATTATTTGCAACTATTGTGAAGGGTGTCATTTCCCTAATTTCTGGACTTGAAGTTCTTGTCATACAGCTCTTTCACTTGCTTGGTTAGATTTACACCAAGGTATTTTATATTATTTGTGACTATTGTGAAGGGTGTCATTTCCCTAATTTCTTTTTCAGTCTTTTTATCTTTCATGTAGAGGAAGGCTACTGATTTGTTTGAGTTGATTTTATAACCAGCCACTTTGCTGAAGTTGTTTATCAGGTTTAGGAGTTCTCTGGTGGAAGTTTTGGGGTCTCTTAAGTATACTATCATATCATCTGCAAATAGTGATATTTTGACTTCTTCCTTTCCTATTTGTATCCTTTTGACTTCTTTTTTGTTGTCTAATTGCTCTGGCTAGGACTTCCAGTACTATATTGAATAGGTAGGGGGAGAGTGGGCAGCCTTTTCTAGTCCCTGATCTTTGTGGGATTGCTTCAAGTTTCTCTCCATTTAGTTTGATGTTGGCTACTGGTTTGCTGTAAATTGCTTTTACTATGTTTAGGTAGGGGCCTTGAATTCCTGATCTTTCCAAGACTTTTATCATGAAGGGATGTTGAATTTTGTCAAATGCTTTCTCAGCATCTAGTGAGATGATCATGTGGTTTTTTTTCTTTGAGTTTGTTTATATAGTGGATTACATTGATGGATTTTTGAATATTGAACCATCCCTGCATTCCTGGGATAAAACCTACTTGATCATGACAGATGATTGTTTTGATGTGTTCTTGGATTCGGTTTGCTAGAATTTTATTGAGTATTTTTGCATCGATATTCATAAGGGAGATTGGTCTGAAGTTCTCTTTCTTTGTTCTGTCTTTGTGTGGTTTAGGTATGAGTGTAATTGTGGCTTCATAGAAAGAACTGGGTAGTGTTCCTTCTGTTTCTATTTTGTGGAATAGTTTGAAGAGAATTGGTATTAGGTCTTCCTTGAGGGTCTGATAGAATTCTGCACTAAAACCATCTGGTCCTGGGCTTTGTTTGGTGGGGAGACTTTTAATGACTGCTGCTATTTCCTTAGGGGTTATGGAACTGTTTAGGTGGTTTATCTGTTCCTGATTTAACTTTGGTACCTGGTATCTGTCTAGGAAGTTGTCCATTTCATACAGGGTTTCCAGTTTTGTTGAGTATAGGCCTTTGTAGTAGGATCTGATGATTTTTTGAATTTCTTCAGTTTCTGAGGAAATGTCTCCCTTTTAATTTCTGATTTCATTAATTTGGATACTGTCTCTCTGCCCTCTGGTTAATCTGGCTAACGGTTTATCTATCTTGTTGATTTTCTCAAAGAACCAGCTCCTGGTTTTGTTGATATTTTGTATTGTTCTTTCTGTTTCTATTTGGTTGATTTCAGCCCTGAGTTTGATTATTTCCTTCCTTCTACTCCTCCTGGGTGTATTTGCTGGTTTTTGTTCTAGAGCTTTTAGTTGTGCAGTCAAGTTGTTAGTGTGTGATCTCTACAGTTTCTTTTTGTAGGCACTTAGAGCTATGAGTTTTCCTCTTAGCACTGCCTTCATGGAGTCCCAGAAGTTTTGGTATGATGTGTCCTCATTTTCATTGAATTCTAAAAAGTCTTTAATTTCTTTCTTTATTTCTTCCTTGACCAAGTCATCATTGAGTAGAGAGTTGTTCAGTTTCCATGTGCACGTGGGTTTTCCATTGGTTTTGTCATTATTAAAGACCAGTCTTATTCCGTGGTGATCTGATAAGATGCAAGGGATTATTTCAGTCTTTTTGTATCTGTAGAGGCCTGTTTTGTGACCAATTATATGGTCTATTTTGGAGAAGGTACCATGAGGTGCTGAGAAAAAGGTATATTTTTTTGTTTTAGGATGAAATGTTCTATAGATGTCTGTTAAGTCCATTTGGTTCATAACTTCTGTTAATGTCAAAGTATCTTGGTTTAGTTTCTGTTTCCATGATCTGTCCATTGCTGAGAGTGGGGTGTTGAAATCCCCCACTATTATTGTATGAGGTGTAATGTGTGTTTTGAGCTTTAGTAAAGTTTCTTTTATGTATATAGGTGCCCTTGCATTTGGAGCATAGATGTTCACAATTGAGAGTTCACCTTGATAGATTTTTCCTTTGATTAGTATGAAGTGTCCTTCCTTATCTTTTTTTGATTAATTTTGGATGAAAGTCAATTTTATTTGATATTAGAATAGCTACTCCAGCTTGTTTCTTGGGACCATTGGCTTGGAAAATTGTTTTCCACCCTTTTATTCTGAGGTAGTGTCTGTCTTTGTCACTGAGGTGTGTTTCTTGCATGCAGCAAAATTCTGGTTCTTGGTTGTGTATCCGTCTGATAGTCTGCGTCTTTTTATTGGGGAATTGAGACCATTGATGTTAAGAAATGTTAAGGAAAAATGATTGTGACTTCCTGTTATTTTTGTTATTAGATGTAGAATTATGTTTGTATAGTTATCTTCTTTTGGGGTTGTTGGAAGATTACTTCCTTGCTTTTTCTTGGTTGTAGTTTCCCTCCTTATGTTGGCATTTTCCATCAATTATCCTTTGAGGTGCTGGGTTTGTGGGAAGATATTGTGCAAATTTGGTTTTGTCATAGAATATCTTGGTTTCACCATCTATAGTGATTGAGAGTTTTGTTGGGTATAGTAGTCTGGGCTGGCAATTGTGTTCTCTTAGTGTCTGTATGATGTCAGTCCAGGCTCTTCTGGCTTTTATAGTCTCTGGTGAGAAGTCTGGTGTAATTCTTATAGGTCTGCCTTTATATGTTACTTGACCTTTTTCCCTTACTGCTTTTAGTATTTTTTCTTTGTTTTGTGCATCTGATGTTTTGATTATTAAGTGACGGAAGGTATTTCTTTTCTGGTCTAGTCTATTTGGTGTTCTGTAGGCTTCTTGTATGTTTATGGGCATCTTGTTCTTTAGGTTAGGGAAGTTTTCCTCAATAATTTTGTTGAAAATATTTACTGGCCCTTTAAGGTGGGAATCTTCATTCTTATTTACACCTATTATCCTTAGGTTTGGTCTTCTCATTGAGTCCTGGATTTCCTGGATGTTTTGAGTTAGGAGTTTTTTGCATTTAGCATTTTCTTTGATAACTGTGTCAATATTTTCCATAGTATCTTCTGCATTTGAGATTCTCTCTTCTATCTCTTGTATTCTGTTGGTGATGCTTGCGTCTATGACTCCTGATCTCTTTCTTAGGTTTTCTATCTCCATGGTTGTCTCCCTTTTGCCTTTCTTTATTGTTTCTATTTCCATTTTCAGATCCTGAATGTTTTTGTTTAATTCCTTCTTTGTGTTTTCTTGTAGTTCTTTAAGGGATTTCTGTGATTCCTCTTTAAGGGCTTCTACCTGTCTACTTGTACTCTCCTGTATTTCTTTAAGGGAGTTACTTAATTCCTTCTTATAATCCTCTATCATCATCATGAGAAGTGATTTTAATTCTGTATCCTGCTTTTCTGGTGTGATGGGGTGTCCAGGACTTGCTGTATTCGGAGAACTGGGTACTGATGATGCCAAGAAATTTTGGTTTCTGATGCTTATGTTCTTGTGCTTGCCTTTTGTCATCTGGTTAACTCTAGTGTTACCTGTCCTCACTGTGTACGACTGGAGTCTGTATTTCCAGTTATCTTGCTTGTGGCAAAGCTCCTCAGAGTCCAGATGTCTCTGTGGTCTTATGATCCTAATCTCCTGGGTGGAAGAACTCCTGGGACTCAGGTCACCTCTTGGATCTGGAAATCCTTCTGCTCTGGGTGCAGTGGATCCTCTAGGATGGCTCAGGATACGATGTCTCCCAAGTGCAAACCACCTTGGTGTCTGCTGCTCTGAGTGCAGTGGCTCCTCTAGGAGGGCTCAGGATTCAGTATCTCCACAGGAGCAGACCCACTCTGTGTCTTCCCCAGCCCAAAGGACCAGGCAGGGGCGGAAGGGAAGTGAAATTCCAGAGGGGCGGGGTTTGGGTAGCTGGTGGGTCCTCAATGTCCCTGGCTCCCAGATGTAACTCTGGAGCTTAGGGAGTGAGATGAAGTTCTTACTGGCTACTCTGAGTGCAGTGGCTCCTCTAGGATGGCTCAGGATTCAGTATCTCCACAGGAGCAGACCAACTCTGTGTCTGCTCCAGCCCAAAGGCGGGATTATGACTTCTTAGCATGTGACTGCATTACGCAGAGGATAGTCCTGTGGGCACACTGGATCACTGAAACCATCCACCTTGGAATGACTTCACGATCATTTCTCCTATAAACTGAGAATTCAATCAGAAATGTATTTGCAAAGGCTTGGTATTATTGACATAAATGGATCTCAATGGATTCAGTTTTGTTCGAGCCTTTCTTGAAGAAAGTGGAAATTTTTATCAGAAAAGGGAAAGCTTAAAAGTAGAGAGGAGAATTTCAGGCATGAGTCAGTGCTGCAGATATAAACAAGGATTTATAACCACAGTCAATGGCTGCAATCATTTGTAATTGTAGGAAACATTGGTCCCACCAGACAGTTACAGATTGCCAAGTGTTCCTCCCAAATACCACTTGGTATTTGTGTATCAAATTTCAATATTAGTATATTAAATCAAGAATGACTAGATGATCAAGGAGTAAGTAGGTATGCATCTTGGCCATATATGATGAAAGGGTAGAATCTATGAAATAGAAGACTATTCTGATATTATTGCCAGGGGAGAAGGTAGTTCTCAAAAGGCTTCTAATAGAATATGTTGAATAGAAAATGTCAAGGCTGCTACAATAGCTCAACAGGTAAAAGCATTTTCTGGCAACTCTGATCCTTGGAACCTTCATAAAACTGGAAGGAGAGAACAGATTCCACAAAGCTGTCCACTGGCTTCTTTTATTAGTCAGTGTCCTCTTGGGGGACCAGAACTGCTAAAATGAATCTCTAGTGGGAATTTATTAGAGTGGCTTATAGGTTGTGGCCTGGCTAGTACAATGGATGTCTTCTAAAGAAAAGTCTAAGAATCAAGTGGGTGTTCAGTTCTTAAGGCTGGATGTCTCAGCTGGTCTTCAGTATATCCCTGAATCCTGAAGAAGTAGGCTTTAATGGCAGTGAAGGAATGCATTTGCCATGAAGGGTAAGGACATCTTATGTAATCATCAAATGTATTCCAGAGAACACATTTTCAAAGTGTCAAGTTGCTTTTTACATTATTTTGGATTTCCCACGATAGCTGTGTGAGAAGTACTTTCTGAGTTCTATCTCACTACCTATATGGCAAGCATGAAAAGATCTTAAAGATTTCTGGACTGTGAATCAATTCCTATTCTTATTTTGAGACAGGATCTCACTCTGTATCACAGGATGGCCTGGAACTCACTGTAAAACTTATTTTTTAGCCTTAAACTCATTATCACCCCCCTGCCTCAGCCTCTGGAGTGCATAGAGATATACGTGTGTCACTGTCTCTGAAAGAATGTAGTTTGTCAATCTTTGCTTTTTAATCAAGTTTTTTAATCAATTGAAATAAAAGCTGATCTTTAACCAAGATTTTATTCATCTTTACTTCATTTGCCTTAGATATTAAGTTGGTTTATAAAGCTATTTAAGCTCTTCATTGTGTGTTCTTGGGTCAAGGGTAGGGGGTGTGGTTGTAAATAGAGGAAGAAGAGAACTGCACTTAAAAGTGCCTCTTAGCCTTTTAAAGGAACATCTCCAAATACTCACTGTTTATTCTTCTGGTAAGTGGTTTTGTAAAGTGCTGGGTAGGACAATTTCCCTAAAATTTCCTGTGGACTTTAATGACCAGAAGAATTATTCAACATTTCTTCCAGAATGCTGACTGGAGGGATGTGTGGTCTGGTCTGGAGTTCCTCAGTGTTTTTCTGGACAGGTCAATCTCCAGACTCAGCAGGCCACCCTAGCTGAGATGTTCTTTGAATAGTCAGCTTTCTTCCTTGATACCTTCCTGTTTTAGTTGGGGCCTACAGTGTGCATTTCTTCTTGGTGCCTTCTGGTATTCTGGTCCTGCTTTCATTGGCTAGGAGCAGCTGTTCTCCTAGACAGGCAGATGTCAGACCTGCTCATCCATGCCACAGAGTCTCTGTATTTTCAGGTGTTTTCTCCATACCCCTCAGGAGCTAGTTGTATGTAAAATCACACTGTCTCTGATATATTGTCCTAAAAGAAAAAAGGTTTTTATTATTTTTAAATTGTGGTGTGTATGTGTGTGTGTGTGTGTGTGTGTGTGTGTGTTATCCAGTTGCTGAGCTTGGAGTACACCAGCAGCAGGTCTGATAGGCCCTTTGGTTTCTTTTTAAGTTTTTCATAGTAGGCCATTTATATTTATAATATTTTGTTAATTTCTTTTCTGAGTCAGATTCCTCCTCTGAGGTTGATTTTTCCTCTTCTGATTCA
Source organism: Grammomys surdaster (assembly GCF_004785775.1). Taxonomy (NCBI): domain Eukaryota; kingdom Metazoa; phylum Chordata; class Mammalia; order Rodentia; family Muridae; genus Grammomys; species Grammomys surdaster. The sequence continues at coordinate 5,719,970 of NW_021604616.1, read as the reverse complement.
CTGCTACCCTCTCCTGAGCTACTTTTCCCAGACTTTTCTTAGATCCTGAGCAAGATTGTAGTAATGGAGTTCCTTCACAAGGAGGTGAATCTACCGTCTCCTGAGTACATATGGCTTTCTTGTCATCTGTCAGTGCAGATGACAAAAGCACATTTCAAATACCAAACTGAGAGTCAGCCAGATGGCTAGTGTTAACCTCAATGCCTTTTTCTTTAAGAGTATGCTAATAACATCTGTAAACAACTCTTTGTCTGTAGATTCACTTTGTCCAATCCTGAGCGATACCTACGAATGCACACAATCCAGAGTTGATTGCTCCTGAACTAAGATAGGTGCTTCCAATAGAACAGCTAGGCACTAATGGCACCTACTATCAGCCTCTGCTGATGGTATCAGGCAGTAAAAGCCAGAGCTGATGGCTCCTGGTTTAATGTGGGCATTGATGGTGCCCAACGAAAGCAACCAGGAGTGGCCTTCCCAGCCTTGAGCAGGCCCTTCCCAGCCTTGAGCAGGCCTTTTCCAGCCTGGAGCAGGCTGAACAGACCTTGAGCATTTGCCACAATGGACCTTATCCACATTGGTGGAGTCATTTGCCTTGGTTGTACGTGCAGTACCCAATATTAATCACTGCTGACGGCAGTAGGCAATATCAACTATTTTTCACCCTCCATAACTGCGCTATCCCTGGCCAAGGGGTTTGCAAGACCCAGTCGAGAGTCCTATTGGTGTCCACTTACCTTCTTCAAAGCACCTGTTCCAAGGTGCCAATTTAAAATACTGGGGGAGGGGGGACTCCTGGCCTAGAGAGGTAGTGGCAGGGTGCACAGAGTAGGACTCTGGTATGGCTTTAAAGTCTAAGGGTCTCAGGATGCTCTAATTCTCTAATAAAGAATGAAATGCTGATGATAACTTCTTTTTTTATATTTTTATTTATTTTTTAAAATCAAATCATAATTTTTACTTATTCACACAGGGGTTATAAACACAAAAAGGCAGGACATGGGGAAGGGGATGACACCAGAGCATAGGTGTTCAGGGAAAGTACAGATATCTTTCAGAACAGGGTATCGACTGGGTGAAGGTTCAGGGGACAGGCCACTATGACTCTGTCTATGGAATGTGCTCTGAGTAGGAGAAATTCTGGTTACTAGCAATTAACTGGTGACACTTGGGAGACTGGCAGTTCTCACTGCAGTTTTGATTATCAGAAGCGATCTAATAGCAGAACCACTATAAAAGAGCTTAATAATCATAGACGTAGTTTTAGGAATTCTTATAGGATCATCATTAAGACTTAAGAAGTCATCTGTTTGTCTATACAGCATGACTACATCTTCATGGATCTGCACAGATTTGCTCCAAAGGGGTGTGCTATTACTCAGTGATTGTTATGTTTAATAATAATAATGGGAAAAGCAGGAATATAAATAGGAAACTTTCCTAAAATGAATTCCCTTACAGCCCTGCTTAATAAGGCAGAACCTGTCCCAGATTATATAGTAATTTGAAGCAGGCCATCTCAGGAAGATTATCTGCTAATTATTAGTTTGTCCCATTATGGCTCCTGACACCTGAAAGTGGAAAATAATCTTGAACTTATTCACACAGAAAAGAATTTTCTGAACATAAGCACTGACACTAAATGGATTAAACCTATTTGAACTGGTTTGAATTGGTCAGAAGCAGATTAAACCGGTTTGAACTGGTCAGAAGCAGATTAAACCGGTTTGAACTGGTCAGAACTGGCTTGCTTTTCCTGGGTCATTTTATGGTGAGGGGAATAGTGTGAGCTTGGCTAGATCTTTGGCATCATCATGTTATTGTGGGTGGGCCATGGCTGGTCTCGGTGGGCCAGACTGGTTCATAGGAGTTCCCTGTGAGGTGGCCAGCAGAGGGGGCGTGGCTTGTGGTGAAACCTTTTTTTTTTTTTTTTTTTTTTTTTAATTAGAGCGCAAGGATGTTAAAGAAGACCAGGGATGTGCCCTCTGTGATCGTTATGCTCCCCTCAGTCGAGCAGTCGCTGCGTCTTGATCAGCAATGCTGCCCCTTCTAGGTCTGGGTTGGGAACCTGTGGTTGCTGCCTGTCCGAACCTGCTGCAACAGAACAGGATGCAGAAGATGACGTCAGGGCGGGTGGCTGCATAGCTCTGCGGCCTGGCTGGGGTCCGGGGTGCTTGGTGGACTTAGTGGTGCTGGAGTACCCGATGTGCAGGTACAGCTGGACCACACGACCTCTTCAAACATGTGGCACATGTGTATGAACTTGGTGGCCTGCGGCACCAACTGGTTGGGGTCCCCGTCTTGGCGAAGTTGGTTCAGTAGGTCATGACTACCGCTGAGCATGACGCCATTGCGCAAAGTTGCACCCGAAGACCTCGGTGGCGCTAACCATGGGGTAACAGAATGCGTAGGGCACCTTGTCTGCCATGCAGGATGGCCACGAGCTGTCCTCGCTTTCCCCGCCGACCCCACCCCTGCACCACTGAGGCCCTCAACAAACTTTAACCCCTCATCCACAGTGTGTGTGTGTGTCTGCAGAAGCCAAGTGTGTCAGATCCCAGTTCTGCAGGTACCTGTGAGCTGTCCACTGTGGATGCTGGCAATTGAACTTAGGTCCTGTAAGAGTGTGTAAGAAAAACACACACTCTTAATTGATAAGCTATCTGCCTAGCTCCAATATTCTTGTTTTTTAGCTAAGGGGGTGTTTTGATCACATTATTAGAATGCAAATAAATGAATGATCATTTCTGGTTATATAAATGTTTGAATTTTTAATCCAAAATGTCTCTATCCATTTTTAAGGTATTTTTTAATGAACATAACATTCTAGATATTTTTGTGTGTGTGCTATATTGCTTTGAAATTAAAATTTTAAGTTAGGATAAAAATATTGGGTTTCATTATGCCTTTAAATTTACTTTTTTAAAATTAATTTTTCAAATGTTTTAAAAATTTTAATTACATCATTCATTCTTTTTTCTTTCCTTCCTCTAACTCTTTCCATATACCCCTAACTCATTTCTTTGCTTTTTATTATCATTTTCAGTTTTTGAGATTATAATATAATCACATCATTTTCTTTTTCCTTTTTCTCCCTCCAAACTCATCTGTACAGCTGCCCATCCCCTGCTCTTTCAAATTTGTTGCCTCTGTTTTCTTTGAAAAACTGAATATAAAAACCAGAGAGAAACAGTAGACTTTAGAAAAGATGATTCTAGTAAACATCTATTAAGAAATTTTTATGTAGTGTATATGTTTGAATGTGAAGTAAACCAAATATTAGGTTATTTTCCTTGTTGAGCAGTAATTAAAATAGTTGTGTGACTAATTTTAATACAGAAACTACTGGAGCTTTTCTACCTAATTAAAAAAAAATCAGCTATTTCGAGTGACTTCCATAATACAGTCAAATATAATTTTATCAGCGTTACTTTTTGTTCAAACTAAAACAACTGAGAAAATGCTTCAGAGTCAGAGATTTCTATGAGTTTTGTAAATATGATTTTCTCATTTGGAACAATGTTTCATGGCAATTCCAAGATTTTCACTTGAGATACATGCCCTTATGAGCACAGAATATATGTAACATTGAGACTTCATGCAGGCATCAAGGATCCTGCAACACCCGTATGAGCCAGCCTTTCATCTTAAGCATCTCTCTTGTGGCGCTGTTACCGATTGCTAAGATAGCAACAGTTCCCTGGTTAGGAGCAGGACATACCACAGGTAAACAGAGAGGAAACCATATTGCTAAACTGGAGGCAGAGCAGTCATCTTTTCCATTGGCTTAGGAATCATGGTGGATATGGACAGTGTTCTTCATGTAAGTGCATTCTACTCACCCTGTTTTATGTACTTTGGTTCTCACCTGATGCCACAGCAAAATGCAAAGACTGACCCCTTTGTGGTCAACAAGAGGCTGGATCTCCTGTCTGAAGGTTGATTCCCGATGAGGTAGGATCTGGGAGGAAGATAAAGGGATGTCAGAGTCTTTGGCTTCTTTTCTTTGGTTGAAACATCGTCTTCTACTTTATATCTTTTACGAGGAGGTGAAGTGCTTGCCGCTTCACTACAGAGTGCATAGGTTGGGGGAATAAGGGAGATGGGGATGATTGACATAAAGAAAAGTTCAAGTCCCGCCCTGTTTTTCAAGAGTGTGATCTAGAAGCAGAATAGTCTTAAAGTCTATTGAGGGTCACCTAGGACTAACATTTCAGAAAGGGTCAAAGGAAGTCAGTCAGCTTAAGGTAGAGGTGATTCTCGGTGGCAAATCAAGTCAGGTAGCTGAAAGAGATGAGGTTAAGGTGTTCTCTGCTTGCTAGCTCTAGAATCAAGGAAAGAAAGGGAAGAAGACATTGCTATTATTTTTTAATTCCAGAGACTGAAAAGGAAAACAAGAAGGCTTTCGAAGTTGTCTTTGGTGTTGGGAAGTGAGAAGTCATTGTGGGTCTGGACAAGACAGGCACCTGAGGCTGGCTGCTTGGGGAGCAGCGGAGACTGTTGTATGTGCCTGGCGGGATGACCAGCCCGGCAGAGTGGGGTGCCAAGAGACTGGTCCCGTGGGCATCTTCCCTTTTCCAGAGACCTTGCCAATAGAAAAAGCTAGGTGGCTCCCCTCTCAGGGTCATTTAAGCCTTCTGGGCTTCTTGGATGGTTCCGGGGTTGCGGCCGAAAGGCAAACTGGAGCACAAGGGTTGTGTGAGACTCTCAAATAGATTTCAGTTTTAATCGATGTAATATTAGAGAGGATCACTCTTGGACCCTGAGTGTTGTAGGTATTTCAAACCAATTCTTTTTTATAGATAATGTTAACCACCACAGCTTGTGCTTTTCGTGATCTGTGTGGTGCTGCCAACACGGAGATGGCAGCGGCTCTGCACAGCTGTGTCTTAGGCAGTCTTCTTCCCTTTCTGTTAGTTTTCTTTGTGCAATATCATCCTGCTCACTTCAGTTCATTGTTAGCCTTGCTTTAGAAGTCTTTGTTGTAGGTGTTAGGAACTCATCCTGAACAAAATCTTTCTCTCCGTTGTGACATCCGCTTTCACCCCAAATCCATTCAATGCTGACTGAACACTTAAGTTTTCAGGTAGAAACTAAGTTTTCTTGAAGGCATCCCATCCCACTGTTCTTCCAAGTCGTTTCAATTTTAATTATCTTGAATAAAAATTAGCAAATTAAGTAAAAACAACAAAAGGAAAACTTGCTGTATCTGGACCTGTTGGTATTATTTACACTGAGGACCGAAATGGGGCAGAGCCTTAGGAAAGCTGTCTTCAGGATCTGGGTTGGGCTAGAATCATGTTAGATTCAATGACGAATCCTGGGCTGGGTGTCGGAAAGGGAAAATATAATGGGGGCCATTTCTAGGTGTGCCCTCCAGCAAAGAAAAAATGTCTGCTGCAGTTAATAACAATAATAATCAAAAAATTGAAGATGATGTCCCAACACTTACAAAACAGCTCGATGTAGCTAGCTAATAAAATGATGTTTCATGAGACTGCACAGGCTAAGGTATCTCACTCATTATCATAACTGCTGAATGCATAAGGCCTCAAGTGTGCCTGTTCCCATTTTATAGATGAGAACACCAATGGGTACAGAGGGTCTGCAATTTGCCCAAAGACACACAGCTGGTAACTCACAGAGATGAAACGAGGCTTTTCAACCACATCCTTTCCCAGAGGCTTTGGTTCTCAAAATACATCAACTTTGCTGCTCAGGCCTTTTTCATTTATTTTAAGGAAACAACATTCTGGTTTAATTTTAAGTAACAGTACCCCGAAGGCACACACAGAATTTTCAGGGTCGGACAACTGATCGTCTGCTGGAGCTGTAGCGTTTCCCGTTTGATTGGAAGAAAGGCCGTTCCCTATGCTCCTCTTTTGATTTCCTATTGGCATCTTTTCCCCTCCATACTTCTAGACATTCAAGCCAGATGCCAACTGTCTGTGTGAAAACACATTGGATCTCAAATGTATCAAGATGCCAAGTGTATGTGTAATATTGGACCATATGTGAATGTTCCAGTAAACTCCTGGGGACTTAGGTTTCCACTGTCAGCACTACATAACAGGAAGACTGTAAATTCCACCAGCTAACCAGCAGACTCACATATGCCTCATATTTATAAATACCCCAGATATACAATGCATGCTAGATTTGCCTTTTGGGTGTGGTGGAGGTAGGTCCACCTCTGTATGGAAGGCAGTGATAGCTTGCAAACACTATAAATTAATGAGAGTTCCTTCCCTTATCGTTGTCATTACTGATCATAGCAACTGTGTGTTGTGGAGAAATGTATGAGTAAAAAGCACTTCTTATAGAAAAGAAGAAAAGAATGTGTGTTCGCCAATAGACAAACAAAGAAATAGACAAAGAGACAATCAGGTTACTGTAGATAAACTGGGCCAGGGAAGTCTTGAATCTGGAAAGTGTTAAATTCTGGAACTGTGAACATACATTGCAATGGGCATGAGATGTAGGCTGGAATTTTGAATGGTGTCTTTATCTCTCCCTCTCCTCCAGACTCCTGGGATGCAGGTCTAACTGTAAACAAAAGCACAAAACAAACCACATTTTCTGTATCCAAAAGGTTGAGAGACATTTCAGTTTCCGGCTATTATGAATAAGGTGACCTTAGCCAAAATGCCCACCAGTGGGTATATGGAACCTGAAGAGACCATCTCCAGTAGTCATACAGGGCCCCCCAGTGGAGGGATGGGGACACCAACCCACATACAAACTTTTCAATCCAAAATTGTTCCTGTCTAAAAGAAATGCAGGAACAAAAACCGAGCAAAGACTGAAGGAATGGCTGACTAGTAAAAGGCCCAATTTGGAATTCATCCCATGGGCAGGCACTAAACCCTGATGCTATTACTGATGCTATACTATGTTCTGCCTGTAGACAGCAGCTTAACATGGCTGTCCTACCAGCAGCTGACAGAGACAGATGTAGACACAGCCAAGCATTGGACTGAAGTCAGGGATCAATATAGAAGAGTTGGGGGAAGGAATGAAGGAACTGAAAGGGGTGGCAACTCCATAGGAAGAACAACAGAGTCAACTAACCTGGACCCTTGGAAGCTCCCAGAGACTAAGCCACCAATTAAAGAGCATAAAGGGGCTGGTCCAAGACCCTGGCACATATGTAGCACAGAGGACTGCCTTATCTGGCCCCAGTGGGAGAAGATGTGCCTAATTCTGTAGAGACTTGATACTCCAGGGAGGAGGAGATAACCCCAGGGGCACCCTCTCAGAGGAGAAGGGGATGAGGGATCGGGAGAAGAACTCTGCATAAGCGGATAGGGAGAGGGCAATATTTGGGTTGTGAATAAAGTAATTAATTAATAATAACAAAAAATGACTTCAAGACAATTTACTACTTACCTAACTTTGCTCTGGGCTTGGTTTATGTTGAGAAGGTGAAGTGAAGATGGCCTTTATCCTTGAAGTCCCCTCACAATCTTAGAACAGGCACTGTACACCATCATAAAAGTACCAAGAATGCAAAGCAAGGAGCTGGAGCTGAGGGAAACCCAGGGTGGCCTGAGAGGTACTGGGAGGGATTGAATGCCCAGTCAGCCTCTAAGCTGCCATAGGTCTGACTTGAGGCTCTCTTCAAGTGTGCTCCTCTAGAAAGCACGGAGGGTTTTCTGGGAATAACTACAGCAGCCATTTATTGGGTTCCCACACATGCTATTTTAATTCTTTTTGTGATTCGCCTTTCAAAACAACCAAGGCACCCTCATGGTTCCTGTCACACAGTCAAGAAATGAGGTGTAGAAAGAAACAAAAAGTAGCTTGCTCAAAGCCATGTGTTCTAATCCCCCAAGTCTTCATTCCACAGAGTAATTTTTTTTTTTATTTACAAAGATCAGGGTGTGGTTGGTGGATGTGGTTCATTCCTGTAATCTATCACATGGGGATCAAGCCCAGCCTGGGTACAGATCAAGGCCTTATCTAGAAAAAACAAACAAGACCAAAATACAAACAAAAAACCCAAACAACGATGCCGATTAAAGGAGGAGACGCCGTGCTGTGACAAAGGATGGGCTACCTCACCTTTTACCCTTCCTCTCTGATAAATCAACCCACATACTTATTCTGGAACTCCCTCCACTCACTGTAGTCAGGATTCCTACTGCTTTGACAATATACCATGACCAAAATACAAGTTGGGGAGAAAGGATTTATTTGGCTTATACTTCCACATTGCTGTTCATCACTGAAGGAACTCAGAGCAGGAACTCAAACAGGACCCTGGAGGCAGAAGCCGAAGCAAGGGCCGTAGAGGAGTACTGCTTACTGTCTTGCTCTAGAGGCTTGTTCAGCCTGATTTCTTACAGAACCCAGAACTACCAGCCCAGAGATGGCACCACCCACAATGGGCTGGGCCTTCCCGATTAATCACTAATTGAGAAAATGCCATACAGCTGGACTCATGGAGGTATTTCCTCAACTCAGGCTTCTTCCTCTCTGATGACTCTAGCTTGTGTCAAGCTGACACTCAAAAGCAGCCAGTACATCTATCTATCATTAGATCTTCTGGTACCTCAGCATTTCTTTCACACTTAGAAACTGAGGTTAATCTCATTTACTTAGCAACTATTAGAAGCTGTTACTGTCATACACTCACCCTTGTTATCACCACCACCACCACCACCACCACTACCACCACCACCACCACCACTACCACCACCACCATCATATTTCTGTGTAATGTTTCTATGCAGATGGTATGTTGTTTCACATTGGTAACTTGATCTTAGGAAGTCAAAATATGTTTATATATCTGTTGTGGTGAACATAATGAATATTTTTCTTTATATTGAATAGAATAAAAATTTGATGTTTTATGCATTGCTGTTTAATAAATTACCATAAATGTAGTAAAACATTTAGACAACATACATGTAGTATCTTACATTTTCTGCACACTGGGTGTTTGACATGCATCCTAACTGGATCCTCTGCAGGGTTCTGAACTCTGTTCTCTCCTGGGGGTTTATGCAGCAATAGGTCTGTGGCCCACATAACTCTTATAATTATCCTTAATATTTTTGGTCAAAGTCATTTCCTTGTGGTTACAGAACTAAAACCTTCAGCTTTTTGCTGGCTATCAGATGGCAGCCTCTATCAGCAACTAGATATAACCAAGTACCACCAGTTCTGTGCTACACGGAACTCTCATTGCCTCTTTGGAAAATAGTGGTTTCTTCCTTTAAGGCCTGATCCTAAGAGAAGTCTCTAGCTGTTTGCTAGTAAGACACTTACATAATGTCATGCAATTTTGGAGACACCACACACCCCTTGCTAATGGTATCCTAATGGTTCTAGGAAAATCACAGGACCCAACCCATTCACTAATGACTGGGGATACACAGGAAGTGACCTACAAGAACTGGAGACCATGGCAGGATCGCCATAACATTCACCAGTAAGAAGGAAAATGTAGGAAATGCACACATGCTTGAGACTCGAGTTTAAGTAGAAAATCTATAATTGTAAGTGAAATAAGATTAGAAACAAGATATAGATTGTTTTGTTCCGGTGATTAAATTGTCACTGTAGAAATTCAGGTGGTTTTGGTTAAACATCAGGTTCTAGCTTACAATGATGGAGTGTAATAATGTATCTACTCTGTGTGTGTGTGTGTGTGTGTGTGTGTGTGTGTGTGTGTATGTGTGTGTGATACCCTGCTATAGACGGTCACAGGGCAAAGTGATATGGTCAACTTAAGTTCTCCTCTGGCTGGATCTTCAATACAAGGTCAAACATTCAGGAGTGTGAAGCAGGAAACTGGGCATACTAGGACTGGGGTACGTTTAATCTCTCAGGGAGTGAAATTGGGAAGGTTTGAGTGATTTGTCAGGATCTCCTCCTGGAAGGACAGAACCTACAGGAAAGTTCAAGGCTAGCAGGAGGCTACAGTGGAGTCAAAGCTAAGAATCAACTAGTGCTCAGGTAGGGTTGAGGTTATTTGTGACTCAGTGGGCCTGTCCTCACTCATAAGGCCAATAGTGGTTGTATGTAAGGGTAGACAGGAGTTTTATTATTGAAGAAAAGGACTAAGAATTGTCTCACAAGATCTAGGCTCTGATTCTGCATGAGTTAGATTTGCAAGAAGCCACACATACTTATATTTTTCCTGAATCTGAGGTATATTACTTGTTTTTAGTGATTTTTTTTTGTCTCTTTTCTATTTCCCATTGTTTAAACTCTTAGATTTGTATTCAGGTTTTCATTATTTCATTGAAATCCAACAATAAAGATATAACCCTATCAATTGAACAAATTGGATGGGTTATGCTTTTCGACATATTGCTTATTTATTTTACAACTTCATGCCTTTTTAGCTAACACATGTTTTATGGGTCTTTCTCTTGTGACTCATTTTTGGAGGTGATCCGAGAAGGAGTTATTCTCCAGACATGGTACCAGTGAACCTCATTTTGAACTACATTTTGAACTTATTTTTGAAAAGATATTTCATTCACAGAATCCCCACTGAGCTTTTTATTGTGGAAAATTAGGCCAGTAAATCATCCCCCTCAGAAAATCATAAATTTCATACAATTGAAACAGTCCATGGCCTGAGCTTGGCACGTTGATGAAATCAGTCCTTGGCTTCTCATTATTTATGAGCTTCCCTCACTTTCCTCCTTCCTTGCTCCATCATCATGCCCTCTCAGAGCAAGCGGGGGTGGTACCTTGACTCTAAATTGCTCATCGGGGTTTATTGAGCATAATATGTGAGTGAGTTTATATGAACCTGAGATATTGCAACTTATTCAAAATTATGAACAATAAAACTTTTCATTTTCTCCCAGTTGGCAGGCAGAAGGAACATGGGTTGGCCATGTTGGAAGTAGCCCTGCATGGTGCTCTGGGGAAGGACAGTATTCCTGGAAGCCAAACAACAGGTGTTAGAGCCACGGATCTTCCAATCTTCTCCTGTAAGGCAGCTCTCAGTTTCCTCACTTGGATGCTGAGAGCAAGGGTGGTTGCGAAGGTTGTCTTCAGCCGTTACACAATCTGAGGCTACGGGATAAAACAGCTCCTTGTTTTTCCTTATAGGGTGATAGTCAAAGCTATCCCAAAGATTTAATTTTAGATGTGGATGGTTAATGTCTGATTTACTTGTTTGTTTGTTGGTTGGTTGGTTTTGGTTTGTTCTACATCCCAGGCCTCATCTTCCCAAGTTTTCTGTTTAAGCCATGTGCATCCACACATAGACATCCTTGGTCCTTGGGACAAAGGCAACAGTGGAGGATGCCCAAAGTAGCAAATAGCAAATCACTTCTGATTTTGGCTTACCAGGCTGCTGCTGGATTTTGTAGTCCTGGAGTGGCTGTCCCCTAGTATAGAACCTCAAGCTTGAATGAAAATATGGAGAACTCATGGATTAAAGTGCCTAGAATTGTACCAGAAACATAATGGGTATTTGATATATATTTGTTGGAATTTCTAACAACGCCACCATTGGGTTTATGGAGATGTCCGGTTTGTCCCTTCCTGGTGATATCCCCAGTGTTTGTATTGTCCTCTTCTAGAATATTAGACAGATCTAAAAAAGAATTCTTACCACCTGTAATCCCAGTCAGAGGCAGGATGCACATTGCTTCAAGGCCAACATGGGCTACATAGCAGACACACAGTCAAACAAAACCAAATAAACCAACAAGCAAGCAAACAAACAATTTCTAGTGTTCACAGTCTCAGTGAGTTTTTACTGTTGGGGACACAAACTAGAATTAGAAGACACAAGTGGCTCAGTTATGAATTTGAACTTGAGCTGCAGCTGGAGCTGAGATTAAACAGGACTGTAATTTCCAGGCACTCTGGCTTTCGACAGATTGTTTTCTCACATTGTCTCATTCCCTTGTGTGGAGAGCCATAGTGATGCCCATCTCTTTGGGTAGAAGTGAAGGATTTGAGGTGATTATCTGTTGTCAAGTGCTCATTCCCGGGCTGGCCTCCAGTAAGTATTCACAGGCTGGGGCTAAACTTTAATTGTTATGAATACTGTACTGGCTTGTTTTGTGTGTCAACTTGACACAAGCTGGAGTTATCACAGAGAAAGGAGCTTCAGTTGAGGAAATGCCTCCACGAGATCCAGCTATAAGGCATTTTTCTCAATCAAGGGGAGAGGGCCGCTTGTGAGTGGTGCCATCCCTGGGCTGGTAGTCCTGGGTTCTATAAGAAAGCAAGCTGAGCAAGCCAGTAAGAAACATCCCTCCATGTCCTCTGCATCGGCTCCCACTTCCTGACCTGCGTGAGTTCCTGTCCTGACTTCCTTTGATGATCAACAGCAGTGTGGAAATGTAAGCTGAATAAACCCTTTCCTCCCCAACTTGCTTCTTGGTCATGATGTTTGTGCAGGAATAGAAACCCTGACTAAGGCAAATACCATTGGCCTATAAACCAATGATTGTTTTAGTATTTACCTCTGAGTTAAAATTCATTCTCTTGCGGCACTATGACCACTGTCTAGGTAAGATTTAACCTTATGTTAATATAGTTTTAACTTAACTCATTCTTTATTTTTTAGGGTCATTTTTTGTATCTTCATGTTAAGAGGGTGAATCGTCTAACAGAAGATTCATATTATTGGAGGGTACTGCTTGAATTTCTTCTAAGTTTGGTGTTTGAGATTTAATACAGGAGTACATTGCTAGGTAAAGCTGCAAGCCTAATATCTATTATTTTCTACACAATGGAAAATTCCATCTTGAACATTGTAAGTTATGTCTACCTGCATGTATCTATAATGAAACATACTACTGATATAAGAGGAACATTGCTAGAGACAGGACACAAGATTCTAAGATTCTTGAAACTCAAAGTGAAACTTTTTCATTTGTCTTTGATTTGCTTGTAGGATACCTAAACAAAGTACAAAATGGAATATCAGTCTTGGAACTATTTATTCCTCCAATATTAAAAATGTAAATAAGAGATTCAGGTCAGGAGACCGAGTACTAAAGCAATGGCCACCCAGCTCTTGCGAATAAAATACGACTCACTTAATGACATTTCAGTCCTAAATCACTGCACAGCAGGCGACTTGTGGCTGAAGGGGTTGCACAAAAGGATTCTGTCAGGACCACTGAGAGAGACTGAATAAGCAAAGAATGGTGTGTGGCAACATACAGCAAATCAAAGGGAATGCCCTAGGTACACATATTATTGCCAGTGGCTCCAGGCCCAATAACTGTTTCCTCACAGACATAGATGCTCTGGAGAAAAAACAAGCTTCTTTCCAAGCTACAGAGCTTTTATTGGATTTATCTCTCACTGTCAGATCAGCATTCAGGAAACAAATGATCCTGGCTGCGTGATTCAGGTTTAAAGAAGAACAATTTCCACTGCTCACTGGCCTCTTGTAAACTTTATTGATCCCACTGGGCAGTCCATAGCTGCCTATTCTCCTCTGACTTATCTTCAGTGCAGCTTAGACAATGGCTACAGAATGTCTCTTGAACGGGAAGCAGGGAAGCCACACATGGCCTTGTCTCAGAATCAAATATTCTTTTCCTATCTTTTAAAAGTCTTCCACTGGGAGACTAAGTATTGTTACTTGGTTTCAGTTTTCCTTAAGCTGTGGCCTATATTTTCCACTTTGTTTTAAATTTGTCACGGCTCTAAAAGGGAATTAAGTTGCTTCTATATGCTCATGTCTTGTGTTATTTTGGATCTGGGCATTTCCTAATTCAGTCATGGATATACAACTGCTGGAATCCACATTTCTGTACGAGTCCCAGCCTGTTGTGTCCTACTGATGGGAACTCTTTATGCATAGTGCAAATTTACTGGTTACTTTCATATTTTCTTCTTTCAATAAGAAGTGTATTGTTTAAGATTTATTTATTATTGATATAATAATCAAACGAGTAACATTTGTTAAAGATTTTACTGTCTCCTAGCCACAGCCACATGCATTGTATTTTATTTAAATATCAGAAAAACCTGGCATGGGTATGATTGGTACTTTGATTCTAGATGCAGAAACATGATTAACTAGGAAGAAACAGATACTGAATTCGTTGGCTCCTGATAGAGTCCCTTCATGGCATTTCACTCTCTTTCCAGAACCTGAGTCTACTGTTAGTTAAATGTCAGTTCTAGAAAATATGAGTACATCCAACGTGTAGATGATGAAGGAGAGGCTGCGTGCGGGCATCCCAGGAGTTGAGCTGAGGAAATAACTCAGCAGTTGGCTCTTGTTGAACTGAATTAGCTCTGCAGAGCCTGTGGTAATGAACAAAGGCAGCGTTACATCCCCAGTCTGGTAAAATTTTTATTTGATATGATTTTAAATTCTCAAAAATTCAAGAAAGAGGTCCCATGTCCTTTCACCCAGAAGTTCCTGACTGTCAACGTTTTAACAAATTTATTGGTATCATTTTTTTTGTTTCTGTAGATACTTCTACTGTGGACCATTTGGCAATAAGTTGTAGACATGCTATTCCTTTATCCCTGAATACTTGGGTATATATTTTCAAAGAATAAGTTAATTGTTTTGTATAGCCACATTATAACTGTTACACTCAAAATTAATCTTGGCCTGATGCTGATGTCTAATCTGCAGACTTTATGTTCATTTCATTGATTATTTAATTGTCCCAGTAAAAATGTACTAGGGAGGTTTGTCCAGGGACCAACCTGAAGTCACATGCTATGTTTAGTTGCCATGCCTCTTGTAATTTCGGATTATTCCTTTCCTTTTTTTTTTTCATATTGGCATTTTGAGTAGGGTAATAATTCACTTGTTTTCAGACTGTCTGTTTGTTCGAATTTGTTTGATGATTCCTTGCGATTGCCCTGATGTCATGAGGTTTGAGTAGGAGCAGTACTGAAGGCAAGCTGTGGTGTCTTCAGCACAGCCTGTGAGGAGACTTCTGAGCCTAGTTAGTGCTGATGCGCTAGCTCATTGCTATATTGTAAAGTTACAATTTTAAAAAATGTTCTTAAATTAGAAAAGTTAGACTTCTTTTGTGCTTGGTGCCTTCAGAATCCCAGGAACTGGAGTTAAGAGTAGTTGTGAGCCACCATGTGGGTGCTGGGAGATGAATCAGCCAGTGTCCTCAGCCTTTCAGTTTCGGGGTCAGTCTGTAGACAGACTGACTCACCAGAAGCATCACACTGTGCTTGAATCTCCACCGTCTTTAAGCTATAATTCTGTTTCTACCTAGGGAAGTGTCGTGATGTTTGCCGAAACAATGACAAAAATGAGCTATCACATACTTACATGTATCAAAGTAGAGTATGATTTTAAATCATACACTCAGACTCTGCATACACAGAGCCCCTTCCTTCCTTCCTTCCTTCCTTCCTTCCTTCCTTCCTTCCTTCCTTCCT
>NW_021604616.1:5682558-5704507 GCF_004785775.1 Grammomys surdaster | reverse complement strand
CTCTCTCTCTCTCTCTCTCTCTCTCTCTCTCTCTCTCTCTCTCTCTTTTGAGGTGAAAGGTTTTATTAAAGAGAGAAAGAAAACAGGAACAGATGCTCTGCAAAGCACCAGCAGGCTGTAGAGAGGTGGCTCCAGAGTCCTGAGTCCCTTTCTATGAGTGTGTGTGTGTGTGTGTGTGTGTGTATGTGTGTGTGTGTGTGTGCAGAATTGTTCTGGGTCACATCTTTGCAAAATTCATGCAATGGGAAAATTACATGGGAAGAAAAAGTGTTTTATTGTGATCACACTGCAATTGGGTCTATTGCTGTCATCATCATGATTTAACATTTATTGCATGTATATAGTCTCCTGGACAGACCCTGGAACTAGATATCAACTATGTTCATTAAATTGTCCTTGAAATGTGATAGCAAAACTACAAAGTGAAAGAAATGTGAAATGTTCCAAAGCAGAACTATTGAACTAATGCATTCCCTGGAGAGGTAGGTAAGGATAAAGTGAGTTTGAGCCAGGCAGTTGAAATGAAGAGTGTGTAAAGAGATGTGACTGTCTAGCTTAGGGGTGGTTTGCAGTCAGTTCCAAGAACCTTAGGAGGGACTGAATGGGTTACATGATCTAGCACTCAACTTGTCCTCTGCCCCAGCTCAGACCCTATGGGGTGGGCTCTTGACAGGGAGTGCCTCGGCCTGTGGGGTGGTGAATGGGGACTGGGGAACCACCTAGGAGAGAATGGGGGAACAAGAGATGTGAAGAACAGACAGCAAGTCAAGAGATCTGATCAAGTTGATAAATTTTTATTTTTCCCACACTAGTTATATACTCATAGATGCAGGATATGGGGTAAGGAGGTGGAGTAGAGTCACTTTGTCTCTGGAGAGTACAGGTGTTCTCTTGAACAGGATGTGGGCTAGGTAAAAAGTTCATCAGAAAGAGCAGAATGGGTTGCTAGGTTCCTGTTCATAAGATCTTAGCTATTTGTTCTCAACTGGGCTAGTACTTTTCCACAGAGGCTAAGACTTTGTGCCAGTGAGCATGTATGGCTGACAAGACAGTTAATGTTTAAGCAAGATTGCTCCCAACATCTCCCCATTTTTCTTTGTATAGAAGGACCGTGGTGATTTTAATCTTTGCCAAGATGGGGAAAGAGATCTGACCTCCAGTAATTAAAGGAGACCTTGTAATGGTTCTGGTCCTCCTGGTGTTGTCCAGTGAGGCATGAGGGCCATACCCCTCCTGATGTCTTTTTCCTGGAGAGGGGATAGTTTGGACATCAACCTCTATGCAGTCAGGCTTGTCCCTCAGGGAACACAGAAAGATATTTTTAGTTTTTGTTTTATATTCCTTGCACTGCTTTTCCTCGCAGCCTAAGCAAGAACTTAGATCGCCATTCAGAGAGGGTTCTGGGAGGTCCCTCTCTGCTTAGTCCAGGGGTGGAAGTCCTCTCTTTTAGGTTGGATGGAGATGGGTTTTGGGAACACCCTGGATAGAGTAACAACCTCATCTTGAGTCTCTTGGTCCTCCATAGCTAACTTATTATAATGTATCTGGATAGGTTTTGCTGCCAAATTATCTGTTGTTTCACAAAATTGGTAAAAGGCCCAGGGACCAAAAGAAATAAACAAAAACAACCCAACTAACGGTCCCAAAATGGAAGGAAGTAGGGTTGACAACCATGGAGAAGTTGAAAACCATTTTTTTATACCAGCTCTCTCCTCTCCTCTTCTCTTCTCTTCTCTTCTCTTCTCTTCTCTTCTCTCTCTCTCTCTCTCTCTCTCTTTCTCTTTCTCTTTCTCTCTTTGTCTTTTCTCTAGGCCTTCTCTGACCTTTCTTATGCTCTCCTTGACCATCCCTGTCTTGTCTACATAAAAGCAACATTCTTCTTTAAGAGCTGTACACAGCCGTCCCAGCAGTAAAATGAGTAAATCAAGTCCTTTGAGATTTTGGAAGACAACTTCAGCTAAGGAGGAGAGGGAAACGGAGAGGTTGTTGATGCCATGTTGGAGATGCTGGACATCTCTGTCAACGGTGACACTGAGTTCTTGATATCTAGACTTGGAGAGAACATATGAAGAAGTGCCAGTCCCCATGCCCATGGGATCAAGGCCTAGGAGGACTGAAATGGTGATGGCAGTTGGGGGCTCTCTTCGCTGGTGAACCAGTGAAAGGGAGAAATCAACGGACTGATCCCGAAAGTGAAAAAAAAAAACTCTCCTGAATGATAATAAATCAATCAAGGGACCAGTTGTACAAGAATGTGAAAATAAGAATTTTTTTGTAGTAACAAAAGTGTTAACCAAGGGACAGGGGGTGAGTCCATCAAGGTAAACCCACCAGGTATCATTTAGTATCATTTAGGGGAAGTAAATACTGGCTACTAATATCATGTGCAAGGGTAATGTTACAAAGGTGGGCATACTGTGAAGAGGTATGTTAGAAGTCACACAGAGGCCCAATCCTGAGACCTGAGAGAGGGACAAACCATTCCACTCCTGGGTTGCCAACGACAATGGTGGAAGTTATTTGTAGAGGTAAAACAGCCAGGAACGGCAATGGCATCATAAAAAGGTGGTGGGGGATGGAAACACAGAAAGCAGTCATCAACAAGATCGGGGGAGGTGGCATTGAGTGTAAGGAAGGTTTGATTCACTAAGGTGAGAATAAGGTTTTTGGTCTGAATAAAGTGGGAAGGATTGATTATGGGAACAAGGGAAGTTTCTGAGGTAAAGATATGAACAATTTCTGTAAAAGATGGAGGGTCAGGTTTTTTGGGTGGCTGTGGCTGGGGGACTAGAACCAGATCGGGACCAATAGGGACTGGCAATTTGACATGAATGGGTTCTTTGAGCCACTTATGGTAAAGGTGAGGCCAGTATCTGTGCCTGATTGATAAAAGTGAAGACCCTGTGAGAATCCCGGTGCCCAGTCTTTGGACTTAGCATGGTCTGTAAATGTAATGGACAGGGGGAGGCACCAACCCAAGGTGATGCGGTCAGAATCTTTGCAGGGAGGATTGACATTTAAAGCGTTTTAGGGGCATGAGAAATTTTGTGAAACAGTAATAGAAGCCCAGGAGGAGGTAGAATTCCAATAGGCTGCCCCCGAAGTCTCACAACCCCAGCTGGTGTAATAAAGATCAGTTTTGTCACCACACTTATGATGAAAAGAGTGACCATGATGATGCCCTGTGCAAATGTGAAATGGCTTGGGGTGTAAGGGTTCGAGGGGACAAAGAATGGGAGTTTCCTGAGAGGAGTTCATTGAGGGGAACTATAACCTCCGGAAGAATCTTTAGATAGGGGCAAACAAACTGGAGATCCTCCAGCAACTGTTGAAAATTGTGTAAAGTCTTAAGGGAGGAAAGCTGAAGCTCAACCTTTGGGGTACGGACCTGTCCCAACTCGAGCTCATACCCTAGATAGGAATAAGGGTCTTTCATCTTAATCTTTTCGGGGGCAATTTTAAGTGCCTGTGAACTTAGTGTCTTTTGAAGTTGAAAACATGAGAGGGCCTGTTGTCTATTAGGGGCTGCAAGTAAAATATCATCCATGTAGTGAAGGATGTATATTTGTGGTCAAGCACTTCTGACAGGTTGGATTACATGGGCTACATACTTCTGGGCCAGGGTAGGGCTGTTTGTCATGCCCTGAGGGAGGACTTGCCAGTGGAAGTGGTCCATGGGTCCCTGGAAATTAATTTGAGGAAGGCTAAATGTAAACTGATGACACTCATCTAGATGAAGGGATATGGTGAAAAAGCAATCTTTTAAATCAATAACAATTTTAAAAAGGTTTGCTGGCATGGTGGCAGGATATGGGAGACCAGGCTGCAGGGCTCCCATATGAATCATAACTTTGTTAACCACATGGAGATCTTGTAAGAATCTCTATTTGCCGGGCTTTTTCTTAATGACAAAAATCAGGGTGTCCTAGGGGAAGGAAGATGGTTCAATGTGACCAGCTTCTAACTGTTCCTGCACTAACTGTTTTGCAGCAGCCAGTTTTTCTTGAGTTAGTGGCCACTGATCAACCCAGACGGGGGCAGTGTCTTTGCAGGAAATTTTCTCTGCATGAGTCTGGGGAGCAGGTATGACCGTGGCCATTAGGGAAAAGCCAGAGGCTGGGATCCCAAGTCTCGCCAGTCAGATCTCTGTGTCAAAGGTTCTTTTATGCCTTGTGCTTGTTTTCCTAATCCTTGTCCTGGCAAGAATCTTTGGGCCAGCATTTGTTTTGTCACCACTTCATTGGGGCTGCACATGAAGACATTCATTTGGGAGAGGATATCTCTCTCCCAGAGATTGATTGGTAAATTGGGAATCATGTAGGGAACTACCGTGCCTGAATTTCCTTCTTGATCTATCCATCTAAGGGTCTGAGCTCTGACTTGAGGGTTTTTAGAATGCCCAATCCCCTGTAAGTGGGTGGTCGAGTCGGTCAGTGGCCAGGCAGATGGCCAAAACCTGTCACAGATGACAGTAGTGTCAGTGCCCAAGTCTAAGAGTTCTTAAAATGTTTTCTCCATTTAGAAACAAAGTCAAGGTAACAAAGTCAAGGTAAGTATGGGGTGAGAGAAAGTAATCTTTTGGGCCCAAAAGGCCTCTGCTATTCCCCTCTCACCTGGGGCCCTGGTGTCTTTATGGTAGGGATTTGTAGTAGAGACCCTGGGAAAGAGCAACAATTGGGCAATGGTCTGTTGTGCTGGTATAAACACAGGACCACCTGCAGTATTTGCAAGAATCTGAATTTCTCCCTGGTGGTCGGGATCTATAACCCCAGGTATAATCTGGAGTCCCTTTAAGGAAAATGAAGCTCTTTCTAGGACCATGCCAAAGGTATTTGGGGGTAGGGGGCCGTGTATGCCTGTAGGCACAGCCTGAATGCCCTCTTCAAGGGTCAGTATTGTGCTGTAGGTGGCACAGAAGTCCAATCCTCGGCTGTTTTTTTGTAGCTCGCCAGAGTTGGGCAATGGACTGAGTCTGTGATGGGAAATCTGCTGGGGGACAAACCCTGTTGTGCCAGGGCCAGTCGTGTGGGGTGGGGGCCGGAGACTGCCCCCTCAGGAATTTTCCCAAATGCCTAGCTGTCTGTTTGGGATCTACACTCATTGGCCCTATGTCGGCCCCTGTGGCAGCAGGGTCACAGGGTTGTCAGTAATGCTCGTGCAGGAGGGGCGTCTCTCTGACCCTCGATGGGAGGTCTCCGACTCTGGCGGGGATGGAGACACTCCTGCAGAAAGTGGCCCGGCTGTTTGCAATTAAAGCAAGTCTTTAGAGAGTTAATCCCACCCTTTGAAGGGCGGTGCCAATCGCCAAGCTGATGACGTGGCTTGTTCTGGCCCCTGAGCAAAGGTGGACATATTCGGCCAGCAACTTAGAGCGGTGGTGTTTAAGAATATCTTGGCAAGTAGGGTTGGCATTTTTCAAAGGCAAGCTGTTTAATAAAGGGATTCTCAGGCTCTTGGACCCCAAACAAGTGCTCGGCAGTCTCCGTAAGGCGACTAATAAAAGAATTGTAAGGCTTATCTGCTCTCTGTAGCACTTTAGTGAGGGAGGAGGAGCCCGATTTAGGGAGCAATTTTTTCCAGGCGACCAAGCTTGCCTGACAGACCTGAGCCAAGAGGCCAGGGGAAAAGAGCATTTGGGCCTTTAAGGTGTTATAAGGTGGTTCACCCAAAATCTTCTTCGTGGTCTATGACATAGTGTCTGGTTGCCTGTGGTTTTTGGTTTTGATTTCTTTTGCCGTTTCTGCCACTTCTAATTTCCATTATACAAAGTCACCTCCAGTGAGTGCAACTTGAGTGAGCTGCTAAAACCCTCTAGGCATGAGCCATCCCTCCGTAGAGGATTCAAGGATGCCAAGGTGAAGGGGGCAGTGGGGCCATAATTAAACACTGCCGCTTTAAGTTTTTCCAAAATCTTAAAATCTAGCAGTTGATAATGATAGCAGGGCGGGGCATTGTCAGGCCTGACCGGGTGCCACAGGGGCATCCTCAGTCTCCTGTGAGTTGGGCTGGAGCTCATCATCTATTTCTTCCTCTTCTTCACCCGCTCTCTGGCTCTCCTCCAAGTCAGTCCTTGGGGACAGGGAATCTCTAGGGACTTGATTCCACTCCTTGGTGAGAGGGGGAAGGCTAGGACCGTCTCTTTCTGATCTTTCTTAATTTTAACAGAGACCTGAGGCAGTTGCTGGGGAAAAAGTGTTAGATCAAGCAATTCAGCCTCTAATTGTTGAAGAGCTCTAAGCAATTGTACTTGTTCCTTGTGGGTCTTTACCATGTGGTGCAGGGATGCCAGGTCAGCAGTTAACTGGTGGCGGACACTGGACATGGCAGGCGGATCAAAAACTGCATCTAAAGTCCCATAGGGTGATGGGGGAAAGAAAGATGGGAATGTGGCAGCACCTTTCAGTGGAGTGGCCGAGGCTAGGGCGATCGTGGACATTTGGGCTGTTCGCAATAGTGCTCCAATTCATATCTAGCTGCCTCCTCTGTGAGAGTCGCCTCATCCGCGGGTCATTATCAACCTCAAGGGCACCCAAGGAGGGGTAGAGGCTTCTTTTGGGCTTGTTATTTGGAGGCTTTGGGGAGAGTTTTTCTACGGGGGGGGGGGAAGGTCAGGGATGACCACCATGTCAGTAATAACTGATGGAGGAGCAGACCTAGGGTCTGAGACACTATCAGCCACAGAAGGTGGAGTGGACAAGGGTCTCTCTCTTAAAGGGGACAAAGGCGGTGTATGAATTGCTAGGTTAGTGGAAGGAAGATGGGAGATGGATTCTTTAAGAAACCGCTCTCCCTCGGATACCAAGTGCTGGAGATCCAGCCATTCAGGGTGGTTCTAAGAATGTCATTAATGAAGGACCAATACCTAAAGGCCGTAACAGGTATTTTTTAGGTCCAAAATGCTTCATAATAATCTTTTAAACAATCGCCAACTCGGCGCCACCTATTTTCATCAATTGTTCCCTCTTGGGGGAACGAAGGACAAATGTCTCCTATAAAATCTAAAAATTTCCTCAAATCCTTTTTCTTAACCCTAGTACCTCGCATCTTGAAGGACTCTTTAAGCCCTGACACCAAGAGTGACTGTTTAGAAAATGCTTGACCCATGTCTTACCTTTAGATCTG
This sequence comes from Grammomys surdaster, assembly GCF_004785775.1. Lineage (NCBI taxonomy): Eukaryota > Metazoa > Chordata > Mammalia > Rodentia > Muridae > Grammomys > Grammomys surdaster. The sequence goes on along the minus strand of NW_021604616.1, from coordinate 5,697,385 downwards.
TGCCGCACTATGATCTCCCAGACTGCCTCACTGCCGGCTGGACCGTCGTGTCTCGCCAAATCGAAGTTGCTCTCGGGTGCTTCTAGAGATGAGTGGGTAGGTCTACCCTCCAATGATAAGTGGCGTTCTCTCCTCTGACCCCCGGGATCCCTGTTTGAGCGCCAGATGCCCCTGTCCTCGAGGCAGTGAATAGGGACTGGGGGACCATCTGGAAGAGAATGGGGGAACAAGAGATATGAAGAACAGACAGCAAGTCAAGAGGTCTGATCAAGTTGACAAATTTTTATTTTTCCCACACTGGTTATATACTCATAGAAGCAGGATATGGGGTAAAGGGGTGGAGTAGGGTCGCGTTGTCTCTGGAGAGTACAGGTGTTCTCAAGAACAGGATGTGGGCTAGGTAAAAAGTTTATCAGAAAGAACAGAACAGAATGGGTTGCTAGGGTCCTGTCCACAAGATCTTAGCTATTTGTTCTCAACTGGGCTAGTACTTTTCCACAGAGGCCAAGACTTTGTGCCAGTAAGCATGTATGGCTGACAAGACAGTTAATGTTTAAGGAAAGTTGCTCCCAACAGGGAGATTCAGTGTTCTGGGTGATAATAGCAAGGTATTCTCTAATTAGGTAGATTTTCAGGTGGAAGTTTATTCTGGTACTGGCACAAAGAATGCAAACAATACACCCCCAGGTTGCAGAGAAAAAGAGCCTGAGAGAAATTTATTATTAATGTCACTTAAAATTAAAGACATAATTTTTTAGAATATTTCCTCCAAAAAAATGTGCCTTGCCCTACCCTTTCTTCTACTTTAGATAGGACACCTTGCTATTGTTACACTTCTTAATGACAAAGGTAAACTGCATGTTATTTATGGAAACTGCATGGTGTCGATTCCACTAATTATGTGGTTACTCACATTCCTGCTACCAGATCATCTTTTGTTTGTTGCTTAATGCTATATCCTTCTTGTGTTTGAAGAGTAAGTCAGAAATAATAAACTACAGGTGTCCAGAGTTGTTCTGTGTGCATTTTACAGCTCACACAAGGAGTTAAGGGTATCTCAAGGCAGGGTAGAGTGAGTATGGCTTTTTTTATTACCTGACAAAACTCAGCACAGCAATGTTCTAGTGAGGTGAAATTTCTTCTTGTGTTATTGTGGTTTTCTGCGTGGGGAGCATGATATTCTTGGCATACTATTAGTTGTTAATAAATGATGGCCTTTAGTTTCTTTCCTCTTTCAAACTTTTGATCCAGGAAGGTATGAAAACATGTATCTTTTATGTATAGTGCAAGCTAGTGCAAGCTGCGGACCCAAGTTTGATCACTAGAACCCACGTAAAAAAGCCTCATGTAGTAATGTGCAATTGTGATTCTATTCTAGTACAGGGTCATGGAGACTGGTGAATCCTAGAGGTTTACAGGGAAGCTAGTCTGCTCTACTGATCCTCAGGTTAGGGAGAGACCCTATGTCAAAGAGCAAGGTGAGAATCAACTCATGAGTACCTACATTGTCTTCTGGCCTCCACAAACACACAAGTGCATGTGCAACTGCACACACACATGAGAGAGAGAGAGAGAGAGAGAGAGAGAGAGAGAGAGAGAGAGAGAGAGAGAGAGCAATCTAAGCTGTACCCTGCAGGAGGATCTTCTGCTGTGCCTCAGTTGCTCCTTGTTCAGCTTCCAATCTTCTTCACTTCCTCCCTTTGTGAATGAATGAGGCTCTTAAGGAATGAGTTCATTCACTTTGTGGTTTTCATCTTTGCACCTCAGCATAGAACGTGAATAAAAACTTCCAAGTGAACAACCCTTTACTATTAAGTACTAGGAATGGGTCTGCCTCTTGAGGTCTGTGAGATAATTCCTGAAGCTGCATCTTTGGATCTATCTATAAATCTCATTTCTTCTTTTAAAACTGGGAGATTTCTGTTTGAATGCTATTTCTTCTCCTTTAGCCAGCTCAGTTCTGACACACTGGAGATACCCAAGCTTCCATCCCCTGAAAAACTTTGGCTATATGCCAGCCAAGAATAATTCCAGGACACTTTTCAGTAGTTACAGACATTTCAGCCCTGCCATTGGCAATGATCGGTTGCTACAGAAATAATAAACACTGGGTGTACAATGGGTTGTTGGAAAATGTGCACCTTATTAATTATCCTGTATTTTGGCAACTGTGTCAACCATATCTCGCCTCTGTTACTCAGCATTGCCTCATCCGTTATTTCCAGAGATCTGTGTTTAGCTAACTGCTTTCTTCTACTTCATTGTCTATTTTGAGCCACTGAATTTTACTGTTACACTCACCCCCACATAACCCCACCACTCTGGTTAACCAAGGCTCCTTTAATCCATTCCTTACCACTGCTTTCTGTTTTTCTAAGTCTGCTGTAGCCCAGACAGCCTCATACTATTTTCAGAGGACCAAATGAATTAGCATTCTTTGTTGAATCCTAAGTGATCAGAGCGTCAGTGTCCCTAGAGATATCAGTGTAAGTGACACCTCACCCTTACTCAGGTATTTGCATTCTAGCTGAGCAGGTGAACACTTGAACAAGCAGTCACCATTAATATGCCAAATACCATAATTAAAGTACAAGCAAAATGTTTTGCAGAGTTTGACTTTTACCCCCATGTTGGTTGGATGCTTGTTACAGCATTTTGGCACCTAATGAAAATCTATGTATGAGTATTTGGATCATCTGATGCAAACAGGACTTTCTTTCACTTAGGATCTCACTGGGGATGATTTCTTGGTTAGGGTTTCTATTGCTGTGGTAACACAGCAAGACCAACATCAGCATGGGATGGAAAGGACTTATTCCAGTGTACAACATTTAGGTCACACTCCTTTACTAAGGGATGGCAAGGTGGGAATTCGGGCAGGGTAGTAACTTGGAGACAGAAAGTTGTGTTGAGACTATAGGGTAGAACTGTCTTGATCCCCATGGTGTGCTCAGCCTGCTTTCTTGTATACTCTAGGACCACATTCCCACAGCTGACACCACCCACAATGGGCTGGGCCATCCACATCAATCACTAATTAAGAAAATGTACCACAGGCTTATCCATGGGCTATTCTAATGAGGACATTTTCTCAATTGTGATTCCCTCTTCCAGAATGAGTTTAGCTTGTGTCAAGTTGACATAAAACTGGCCAGCCCCAGTGACAAATTATTTGGTCTTCCTATTTATAAGTCAAATCCCATATGCAAGATTAATTTAATTTGCTGAGACAGTCACATATTTATACCTGAGGAATTCTTGAGTTGCCCAACTTGAGTGACAGAGGTGGTAGAGCAGATTCTTGATGTGACTTTCCTTTTTACTAACAGTGGTGTTTTCATTTTTTTAAATTATAGCAAATAGATAATGAGAAATGTGGTGTTTTAAGTGAATAATTTCAACAATCTTTGTGAGCATTTTTTATCAGTCTTTTGAATTTTAAAATAAATATTAAGGAATCAATATCAGTATCTGGAAAAAAGCACCAAAGTCTCAGTTTTATTGTCGTAGATCCCATGAGCAGTGTCTTAGGGTAGTAGTCTATAAAAGGGATTGCTTGAAGTTACTATTCACAGCTTTAGTGTGAAAATGAAAGCAACTGTTGGTCATAGAGAAGTCTAGATCTAGATTCTATATGAGTCCATAGGATGTATGTTTGAGAGATTATATCTCTACATTAGGACTCTCTAGACCAATGGAATTGATAAGTGTTTAGAATTAACTCCTAATTTAGGGGTTCAACTCCAGTCCATAGTCAAAACTGTTATACTAATTATATAAGTAGGTTTTTTGGGGAATTAATAAGTAACAGAAATCACAAATACCAAAACAGGGCATGTGTATTTGGTTTTCCCAAAGTGAGCCTTTGAGATTATTTGCTGCATTTTAAGTCTTTGTTAAAGAAGTATGGTAGTTATTAGTCAGGGTATTTATTTAAGAGAAGTTTAAACACCTTGATTCCCTACAGTGAGTTCTACAACTCTTGCTGCTCCAAAGACTTCTTCAATTCTTTCGAGTTTACTACTGGCTTTAGAGAAATTTTAGCTTTAGAATCTGTAAGTTTGACAGAAATATGCTACAATTCTCTTTTTCTAGTTCAAAGTTTCTCATTTGGGGTATGAAGAGATGGCTCACTGGTTAAGAGCATTTGTTACTTATGTAGAGGACCTGGGTTTGGTTACCAACATCCATATGATGGCTCACAACCATCGTTACTATAGCTCCACCCCTGGATTGGATGCCCTTTTCTGATATCTTCAGACACCAGGCATACATGTGGTACAGATACACACACATAGGAAAAAATACTCAGACACACAAAATAAAATTTAAAAATCTGAAAGATTATTTATAAACTCATAAAATTTCTTGTCTGATTTTTTTAAAAAAAAACCTTTTCTACCATGAGGGGCCAATATTAATTTGTTTGGATTTTATTTACATCTTTGTCAGAGAGCCACTTTCTGTTTGTCACCCAGAAATACTTTCCTTGTTGCATGAGAAAGATCTCCTTTGTCTTTCACTTTAAGCCCTAGGTCAAACCATCTTCCCAACACCGCCCAGCTTGCCCTTCGGTTGATGTTGGAGAGTGTCTTTGTGTGACCTTTACCTTCCTTGTGATCTCCAATTGTTCAGTAATACCTCATGCGCATCTACTAACATAAAAGGAATAAGAATTCTTAATTGTAAGGAAAAACAAAAGAGGCAATAAAACCTTTTAACATATATGCCATCAAGAAGGCACTGAGACTAGAAATGTCACTGCAAATGAAGCCAGGAAATGTAGGCTGTAGTAAAAGCATTACTGCCTATTTACTGTGTAGTTCCAGTCATATCCCTTAGGTGCTCTGAAGCTTAGTTTTCTCTTGTATATCCACAACACAGGATGCCATGTCTTAGCCAACTCTTATCATTCGGGATATTCCTCCTACTCTTCTGTTTAGGTTGACTTCTGGAGTAGTACTTTATCCTCAGAGCGCTTGATTACTGACTTATCTCTCCATTCTTCAACTGTCAGTAGATTTACCATAAATGCTTCCTGAGAGTCTATCTCTTAAAGAGATTCAGGCCCATGTTAAGTTCACCCCCAATAAAAATAGAAGCACAAGATGCAGCAGCTGCAGTCCCTCTTAAATCTCTTCACATAACATCGAGTGACTAAGTGCCAGCTACTGTACAGATAGCGCTCACAAAATCAGCAGTGGGTCCTCTCAGAACATGATAACACTCTAAGTGGCTGTCGGGTTTCAGTCATTTCCAGTAGTTCAGGGGATGTCTGTTGCCTTATCTACTGAGAAGTCTAAAAGTTCCTGGGGAAACGAATCATATAATCTCTCACCAGGACAACAAAATCCACTAAACAAAACCAAACAAATCGTCCTGATGATCTCCTGTCATCTGAAAGGGGTAGAGAGTTCTCTTTCCCTCGTGCATCTATCTGTCGAGTGCAGGGTAAAATGCTACTAGAGTGATGGTTTAGAAAGTGAACCCCTTAGTTTTTTTCTTGCACTTCTTAAGTAAGTGCTTAGCTTTAAAAGACGTGGATGAAGAATTGACTTAATTCCTATGTGCTGTTTTCTAGATTTGTTATTATTTGTGCATATATACATATATACATACACATATACCTACACTTTTTTATTCTTTCATGACAGTTTGCAAACCGACTTACCTCTTCCTCCATAGTAAACACTTTGCTATAAGGAAATTACCAATGGAAAATTACAGAAAGGACTTTATGAGACAAAGCATGGAAGAAAATCTCTTTATCACACTTTAATGGCTATTCACGTTGGAAATATATTTTCCCTTTCTCTTAAAGCTAGGTCGCACACAGCTATTCATTAGTGAGCATTGTGACAACTATTTAAGCTGCCAAGTATCTTTTATAAACACTTCCTTGGGTAAGTAGGGTGTTAACACCCTTTCCCAAAGGGTCAAGTTGGCAGACATAGCCTTATCCCTCATTTCCACAGATTTCTAGATCTAAATCTTCAGGTCAAAATATATGCCACTCATTTCCTAGATTTAGCTTTCCACTCTTTCCAAAGGCGGGCCCCAAAGAATCTTTTCTGCAGAGGCTTTCATCATGGCCATTAGTCACTAGTCTGTGAATGTTGAATGTCGCAGATTGGAAACTCTTCCAAGCCAAACTAGTCTCTTAGAACAGGAGCAGGTCAGCTTTCCTTTAAAAGCATGTGGCTGACTATTTGGTGTGATTCAAGATATTATGAACATTTTGTGTCACATAGTTTTTCTATTGCAGTTTTATAACCCACAGCTCACTACTCCCATAGGTTACAGGCAATCTTTCCAGGCATTTATTGTGTTAAAAAAGACTCTCTCCTGTCTCTTCTCTGGGAAAGGTTCTGATGATTGTAGCATGGGTCATTGTGTATATACCATCATTCTTTTGACAGAGAAAATAGAAGAAGATAGAAAACAAAAATGTCAGGCATGGATAATGCGTTGAAAGAAGCAAAGTGATGCACAGAGAGGAAAGTCGATCACTGAGGGGCCAGAGGGGATCAGCTTATTAGATGCCCTGAATTTATCAGGGAGGATTCAATATCCCAGAGGTACTGTGTTAATTTTTCAAACACTCACATTGCATTGGCTGAGTATATACTGAGGATACTTTCCTGGAAAAACAAGTTGGAAACATATATCAAGGGAATAAAAACATCTGCATGCTCAGAAACAATAATTATAATTGTGGAGCTTTATCCTAAAATAACAACGAATAGATTTTAACCGAAAGATGTTCACTAGGACATTACTTATAATAGAAAAAGTATTAGAACAAATCAAATGGTTTTTGTACGGGACGAACACTATGGAAATAAGCTCATAAATAAATAAATGCAGTAAAAGTGACTGAAACAGTTTATGAAATATGTTAACACTGAGATCTCAAGCATATAAAACACATGTGTACAGATAAAGGAATTTTAATAATAGTTATTTGTGGATGCTAGTTATATCTCTCTATTTCCTTTAATGTTTTTAAAGTTTCCCAACATGGTCATTTATTACTTTTATATACAGTAAAATGTGATATTAAAAATCCACTCAAGAGCAAGTGTTTATATCAAAGTTATAAACTTAAAATATGGATGCCTCTGAGGAGGTTGGAGTAAAGCTGGATAGCAACTACCCAGAGGATAACTGAAGAGTTCTGAGACTTTCTCTTATGTCTTGGTCCTTTGTGTTCACGACAAACAGCTATGGAGTATGATATCTGGCACCAGATATCAGATTTTTAGATAATGCTGTAGCTAACTCCGGACAAACCTGGAGATTAAAAAGCAATTTGCATGATGACCAGTATTAAGGAATATTTCTAAGCCTTTCTGGATAAGGGCAAAAATGTCTGTGAAACCAAGAGAGCATGTGGAATTAAGTTCTTCTGGGATCAAAGGTATAGGTAGCAGCTTTACTGTTTACTAGATGTTGGTGTAGCCTCTGTTAGATTTTGTTCCTTCCTAGTGTGAGTTTGCTTCCAATCTTTCAGATATGTTTGTCAAATGCAGAGAGTGGGTCTGGCTTCACAGTCCTTTCTCTTGCTTGACTGTGTGGCACACCTCTCCTTGCTCAGGTTGTTTTGTCCTGTGTTAAGTAATTGTTTTTCGAAGCTCTAAAGACTGTCTTAATTTGTTAAATTTCTATTCATAATAATTTATCTTTGACCCCTTGTATCTTGCCCACATAAAATTGATTGTTTTACTCCTTCAGATATCAGGTAGTTTGGCTGGCCCAGAGGCTGACTTCCCTACTTCATGAAATTCAGATCTGATTGAATCTGTTGACTTTCAAAAATCACCACAAGGAAGGTTTCAAATTTTCTCAGTGCAGTATTTTTCTAGAATTAATAGACTCTAGGCTGAAAAGAGAGAGCACCGAACTATCAACTCCTACCACTTACTGTCCTTAGGAGAAGCGAACAGCAGACTGGACTAAATTTAGCATGAGAAATAACTGGGTGTAGACTTTAGCCTGCTGTCTGGCTGACAGAGACAGTCTTGTCGCTTGTGTAGACAGGATCCATTACATCTAAAACAATCTGCGTGCTTTTGTTTCTCTTTTTGAGATAAGATCTCTCTTCTGCTACAATGACTTTGTATTTGTGACCTGTCTTATTCTCCAAAGTGCTGGGGTTACAGATATTCATGATTATATCTGATCAACCATAGTATTTGAGATTATAGGCATTCGTCATACCAAATCTTCAGTATGCTCCTTAGACTTTCCAGGTCAACTGATTTCTGGTTTCACCTCTCTTTAATAATAAATCTATTTCTTTTACACAAGAGTTCCTCATCTCAAAATAGTTTCTTTGAAATTGTTAAAGGAGTATTAAATTAGAATAGTCACTCTGTGCAAGAAAAGTCTCTTTCTCCCTAAGTATATAATCTACAAATCTTATACATAGTTGAAAATTCCCCAAGGAAGATTCTTTATGGGCTCTAAAGACTGGTGACGTGGATTACAGATCCTGAGGCCATACTGAGCCTTTCTGTTGCGCACGTTCTTCATCTATTATGTAAGATTTAAGAGGAATACCTTACTTTGAGACTTGCTTTGATGGTAGGGTGAGTTAATGTTAAGTGCCTAAAATAGAGCTTGACATAGAGCAAGCAGTCAATGATAGTTCTCAGAAGTTGGTTTAAAAGCTTGAGTTTGTATCGCACTTTGTAGAGTCGGCTTATTTCAGTATGTGAGTGGAGCTCCCTTTGTAGAGCTTGGTCATCTTTGGAGGGAGGAAGAGTGTGCATAATGTGGAGACTTGTGTCTTGCAGTGAAATGTCAGGGGACAGAGGGCACTAAACAAGTTACAAGATGCCAACGAGATAAAGATGCTGTGTGAGCAGAGACAGACTTTAATACTCTCAGCCAACACACAAAGGAAGGGATGGATCTGCCTAAGAAATTATATCCTGCAATACTGCTTGCCACAATCAATGTTGCTGTTTATACAAATAGATGTGAGGACTCCCTGATAGGGTGATAGCCATGCTTCTGATGAAATTGCTGCTTTTGCTGTTCTGTACTGTAGAAATGGAGTTGACACCCTGTGTAGACACTAAGAACTAGATTTTATGATGCCAAGAGTTGAAACCAATGTACAATTTGCTTTGCTTATCTGACATAGGTATTATGGTGAAATTATTCTCCCATTTCATGGAGTCCCTTCTTGCTTCCATTTATTTTCATGCCGTGGCTCCCTGGCTGGCCTATTAGTTTTTTTGTGGTTGTTATTCTTTCTTTCCTACTTCCTATCTTTTGTCTTTATGCTTATTTACATTTCAGTCTTTTAATCATCAGACTATCCATTTTTTCCACAAATTTAAATTTCACATCTAAAATTTAAAATTTTAAATTTAAAACGCACATTTAAAAAAGTGATTTACTTAAGTTTTAACTTGATCTGTGTTTCCATGTGCAGTTCTGTCTAAATCACTTTCTCTTTTTATTTTGTATTTTGTTCTGTGGGGTCTTCTGGTGAATCAAGATCGTCCATTCAAAATTATATGTGACATGATAAAATGATTTAATCAATGTGCTTCCCAGGTGATTAGCAATAGAAAAGTATAGGTTGTTTTTTAGAGGAACAATAACTGAACCTAAAAATAACTGAACCTTAAAATCTTTATCTGAGTCCCTCAGTTACTCTGGAGCAGAATTTCATGCTTTCTAGGAAGTGTGAGCTTCGATGTCATTGTGATCTGGGGGGTGAGTGGGAACAGGATAGGGAGTGTCACTCTGTAGTGCGTTTTGCAAGGTCTATCATGTCAACCATCCCTCTCCAAGTTCCTTCCTCTGTACCACCCTCCTTTCCCACACCCATGTGATCCTTCCTGTTTTGGTATTTTCCCCTCTCCTTCTAACTTTACGTTCTAGTTTGTCAATGTCATATGAATTGCTTAAACAATTAGAGTATCTTGACATTTAAAAGCAAGATTTCTATCTTCCCTCCAATATACACATGCACATATATTCTGAATTCCACTTTCTTGTGAACACTCAAGATACATTGTAACACTGTCCTGTATAGCAGTACTTAGGAGAAGTCAGACTGTTAGGCAGTGATAATTTATGGTATTTTCCAAGGATCCCATCACTTCCTTCTGTAGTGTACCTGTCTATTTTATTCTTTACACCATCTCCCTGATCTTTGGTACTGGAGTTTGTCACCTCAGAACCCGTGACCCTGTTTATGCAACTCCATGTTCTTCTGTTAGAAACAGCCGCAGTGTTTTTTCCCTGGCACTTGGACTGTAGGCATCATGTAGTGACGCCAGCTCAGCTTCTTCTTCCAGCCTCTCGAACTTTCCATTGACTTTAGTGCCTCAGCTGACTGTGTCTTTCCTCTGGACATCTGCTGGGTTTTGGTGGGTCTAGCTCTGGATACCTCTACTTTTTCAAGATTAAAAAAAGAAGTTCAGATACCACGGAAGCCCAGAGTCCTATGGCAGTTATCAGGCTAAGCAGAGCCCTTTGGAGATATGAAGACTGACTCAAACAGCTGAGCTTTCTTCATGGAAAGCCCATGAAAAAAGGAAAAAAAGATTGCCTTCCTCTCTCTCTCTCTCTCTCTCTCTCTCTCTCTCTCTCTCTTTCTCTCTCTCTTTCTCTCCATTTTTTATTCATTCTTCAGATACTACACGCCTTGCTAAATTTCTTGAGCACAATTTCTTGAGCATTAATTTCTTGGTATATTAAAAGCATAGTAGAAAGCCAATATAAGGAGAACACTGAGCATTTTCTGCAGGGTTCTGTGGACTCACTTACCATGGTATTGCTCTCCACCAAAGCACAGATATAGATCTGTATCTGTATTTATTAGAGGCTGAAGACAGCATACAGGGTAAAAAAAATCATGTAAACAGGCTAAGGAATCTGAGACAAGTAAGCTTAGAAAAGACAAGATTACGGAGTGGTTTGAGAGAGGGTGAAGAGCACAGGTATCTCTTAATCAAATATTCATGGGAAGGAGGCGGGTAAGTAGATGGTTCTGAAGGACTGAGCCTGATTATTCTATGAGTTAGGAATACAAGAGGTGGCAGGATGGAGAGACATAAAAATCTACTTTTTGTCTCCTTATTTTACTGTTGTCCCTCTGTTTCTATTTAAAGGAGAATAATTCATAGCTGAAATTTTCTGTCCATGGAGAATACTCTGGACTTCTAGACAACCAAGAATAAAATGGATGACCACTTGGTGGGGGTGTTGATCAGAGATTTTGCTCTATTCAGAGACTGTCTGCTTGAATCTGCCCTACAGGAGATTCTTGCACATTTGAAAATTCAAGTACAGTGTTGTGGTTTTAGATACCCTAGGAGTGCATTTTATTCTATTTTTTTCTAGTTGCAATAACGAAATGCTAATATGCAAGTAAATGTTCTGTTTGAAGTATTTCTCACACAGGTAAATTATGTCTCTTTACTGGATCACAATGCCTCTCTGTATTATCAGAATGAATTTTACTGCTTGTTGTATAAATTAATCACACAGTGGTTATTTATCCTAAACATTGACTTATCCTAATTCTTGTCCCAATTTTGGGCTGAAAAACAATACTTACTTCTTTGTTTCTTTTTATCCTGCTAAATTCACAGGGGGAACTACAAATACACTCTTCCTACTATCATTTAAAAATCAAGAATATGCTAAATCTGGAAAATTCAGTTAAGAGGATCTGTAATTAAATGATTTAGCTTCATTTCTTTCATATGCGTTGAAATTGAGCCTTATTAATTTTTCTCCCCAAAGCCTTTTGTAATGTCCTCCATCTGAGCTCTGTTAATTTTCTCCCCAATCCATGGCCCACTTATGTTTTGACTAGAGCACTGTTATTTGTGAACACGTCTCTTTCTCTCTCGGCATGACAAAGGAGGATCTGTCCTGCATATGTCTGAAATGCCCATACCTATTGTCCTTCTCTGCATGGAGAGATGTTCAATAGATGTTTGTGTTTTGAAATGACTTTTAATCATAAACGCATTTGCTTTTATGCACTGTGAATTTGGTCCAGCAGTGACTAAGTGTGTGAGAGTCAATTGTTGCTTGTGAGATTAGGGTGGTCTTGATTTAGCATAGATCATGAAAAGATGATGGTCATGATGGCTTTGGATATATAGAATCATGATGGGAAGAAGAGATGTGGAACACGCCGCCCACATCCATGCCTTTATGTTTGTGGTCTGCCACAACTGTGTCAAAGACTTATGGGTAATTATAAAAATAGACAGAAAATTTGGTTCTGGTTTTAGTTTTTATCACCTACTAGAGGAATGTTGTGTCAGGGAAAACACCAGCCTTTTTGATCTTCCTTCCCTCATGCAGGGGGAGCACTGTAGAACCAACTCACTCTAATAATCTTTGACTTTACTACTTTGAGAGGTTCTCACCTTATGTCATTGTCTCTTACTTTTCCATTGCTTACAATGTGTACAACTTCAAACAAGTAACTTCATCTTTGTGTGGCTCGGCTTCCTAAAGTAGAAAATAAAAGATACCTATTTCATATTAAATAATTACAGAGTATTGGAGCAGGGTTGGAAAAAGCACTGACTGGTAAAAGTGTTAATGAATGTATTTTGTTACCTTGCTGAAAATACGTTAGCCCATCTCTGATTAAAATTTCAAACAGTTCTTGGCATAGTACCTGGTACAGATAATGCATCCAATATAGGTTTTTGATCCTTATATTTTTTTATACTTATTTCAAGTAACACATGAAAACTGTATTTGTATTACATCATAGTATACCTCTGATGACCCACTTAGTCTACAATGTGACATCTTTGTCCTTTACTCTCTGTTTGGTTTTGCATAACTAATCTTTGATTTCTGCCTTGTTATCTTATGTTCTAGGATCATTGTGAAACTTTCTGTCCTTATGCCCATATAGCTCACGAGTAAATAGACAAGAGAAGATACCTTTTGGATCACACACAGAGAAGTTATTTTTTGGATATCCAAATCTCATAGTCTGGTGAAAGACACAGTTAAAGAAGGGGGCATTGTCTAGAACCTCATGTTGCTTAGGATATGGTGTTTATATAACTGTGAAATTGTTCAGTTCATTGAAGTTCTGCATTTTAGTTTAATGAAGTATATTGTGCATTTGATCTTTGATAAGCTCTGATTTAGTTTCATGTATATGATATCCCACTAGAGATGGGTGAGAGCAAAATGGGAAGAGGGAAACAATGAGTCTTTAGTCTCAACAAATCTGCATTTCAACTGGATGTGATAGTTTAGGTATTTTCTTTGGAAGATAATTATTGATTGTTTTCAAAATATTATTTATATATGATGCCTTTTACTCTTTCAGCATTATTATTGAATTTAACATTATTTTATTTCTATTTATGTGTATTTGTGTGTCTGTACATGATTATGTGCACATGTGTGCAGGTGCCCATGGATGACAGAAGAGAGCACCAGATCCCCCTGAGCTGGAGTTACAGGGAGGGGTGAGTCATCAAATATGGGTGTTGAGGCCTGAGCTCAGGCCCTTAGGAAGGACAAGTGCCTTTAACAGCTTAACAATTTTTCAAGTTCCTTATTTAAGTTTTCTTTCTTAAATTTAAAAAGTCAATTGAGTTTAAAGAGCTTACACACATATCAGCAGCTTGCTGATCCAGAAGGAGCAGTCAGAGAGGCCTCTGACTATGACCCTAGGGTCCATGTGCCCAAGTCTTTAGACAGGATAGTGTGAGACTATGTTCTGCCAAAGGTACGTTGGGGAAAATGTTCTTTTGTATGCGTCCCTGATTTTATTATTAATCTGAAAAATATTTCTGCTTCTCCAACGTGATCCACAATTTTCCAGCTTTGAATTCTTGACAGTCATGATTTAAAGCTTCAAGCATATGATTATGAGATGGTGGTTCTTAACATTTGCCACAACCTCCCAACTAACCACATAGCAGTTGGCACTCAAGATTTCTTCTAGAGGCAAAGAGGGATCTTTCTCTCCAACTCCTTGGGAAAATATTAGCAGTGTCAAATAATCCAATGAGGTAAGTCAGAAGCTTTGCTCCTCTGTAGGAGAAAGCCACCACCACAGCATTATCCATGAACAAATTTGAAATACAATAGTTGAGGAATATTGATCATTATTTATTAGATTTCAGGATAAAATTTATAATTACTGAACATTCAGGAGGCAAGTCTACTTACACTGATACTTATAGATATTTATATTTATTTCCCTTGGCAGACATGGACAAACACATTTTCTGAAAAGTACTTTGTGGAAAAAAACAAGGCAGACTATATTTAAAAAAATCTACCACAGAAGGAATAATAATAGCTTCCATGTCTGGAGAGAACTGACAGGCATTAAATATAAAGGAATTATTTTATCTTGGACAAGAGAATTGCTGTAACAGCAAATTTCGACCTTGTCAGAGTCTGGACAATTCTTCAGTTTAAAACTTCTCCCCTGACAGAGCTCAGGCCACAGACGAGATAACTGATCTGAGGCTTAGCAGTATTGGCAAGGTGGTGCATTATGGGATTTAGCGATAGAGTGTTCGCTCCCTAAAGAGAGAACTACAGGAATCTCAGGAACGTGCATCAATCCCCCAGTGTAGAAGCAGTACGTCTAAGTGTATTTCAAGTAAATCCTCACCTCACCACATAAAGCTGCAGTTCCAGCACTCCTACAAAAGGAAATTAACACAGGGGACCCAGGGCAGAATGAGTGTCCTGGAGTCCATCCTTCAACTCTTCATTTGACTGGGCAGTCTATTTTAGTCACATGTGAGATTCTCTCTCTCTCTCTCTCTCTCTCTCTCTCTCTCTCTCTCTCTCT
>NW_021604616.1:5640803-5682548 GCF_004785775.1 Grammomys surdaster | reverse complement strand
TTGTTTTGCTGATTTCACTATCTTCTCTTATTTATCTACTACTACATCGGTGTCAAGCTCTTGAATTTTCTTTTAGACAATGCATAAAGTGTTGAATATTCCCTCAGGTATTACTGACTCAGGTAATTAAAAAATTGATCACTTCTGTTCTCAGTGATAATGACTGGGTAGATTTTATTTGGTCAGTATAATAGGACCTATCTAAAGAAGTAGAATGTTAGAATATGCCTGGGGGCATATTTACCAAATTGCTTAGATGAGGGTGTGTGCTACTTTCTTCAATAGAGAGAGTAAAAGTCAATTGGTTTAAGTGCAAAAGAAAACGAATAATGGTTCAGCATGGCTGGAAAATGGCCTTAAAGGTCAAGAGCACTTCTTGCTCTTGCAGAGAACCTGCATGCTTTGTTTGGTTTTCAGCATCTACAGGATAACTTAAAAAACACAAATCCAGTCCCAGGGGATCCAATTACCTCTTCAGAACTCCAGAGGCACTGGGCATACACATATTGTTTCCCTGTATACACGCAGGCTTATGCACATAAAATAAAATTTAAAAATCTAAAAGAAAATTTAAAAAATGCTACAGGATTATAAAAATGCAAAGTTAATGATAGTCTAGCTGATAGAGGTTTTGTTGTTTGTTAAGTTTCTTTTTTCAGTCGACAGTGGTTACAAGAGCTCACAAGTGATAAAAGGGTAGAGAGTTAAGTATCTGTAAAATGTTCAGCCATAGGTGTGGCATCTATATACATCTATATTATCCCTATTTCCAAGACTTAGGGACAACTTTGGGTGAGGAGGCAAAAAGATTTTAAGAGAGGTTGGGGAGAACTAGAACCTCTCTTCTGGATATAATAGACTGCTAAGTCATAAAACATGAAACTCAGCTGTGTACCTGAATAGGACCTGCATAAGATCAAGCCAATCAACACTCCAGCATGTGTGTGTGTGTGTGTGTGTGTGTGTGTGTGTGTATGACTCATAAGCTCCCTTCTTCAACTGAGGAGTCACAGCTAATTGATGGCACCCTAGGGAGGGAGAATCACTTTTCCAAGTGTGGTCCCTGATAGATCAGTCACACTCCAGTGGATGGTTCTACACCCATGTGTATACAGGCAACACAAAGTAGACTTAGGAGATTATTTAAAAAAAAAAAAAGGACAGAAAGTTGGGAGGTGGTGGGGAAGTGGAGGGTGGGTCTGGGAAGAGCTACCAAGAAGCATACAAGATTGAACATAACCAAAATACATTGTATAACATTCTCAAAAAAATTGTAAAATATTATATTAAAAGTATAAATGTAATAGTCTGCAATAACTAAAGCTACACATTTTTTATGTGAGTATAAGGTAGCAACTTGAAAGCACTCTTAAGGATTGGATGCTCCTGGTCTTAGATATGGTTCTGTGGACTGACTTCTGAATTGTATGCTTTTATTTGAACTGTTCTCAACAAGGCAAAGTGCCTTGATTATTTAGAATATTCTGTGGTCTTCTATTGATCTTCTGCCTGTTACTTGCCTTCAGTTTAGCATACAGGCTCAGCATGGTAAGCTACCATTTCATGTCCTGGCTCAACCCTTTAACTGTCTTGATGCACATCTACAATGCAGTGTTAGCGTCCAGTGGGTGGATGTATGAATTAATGCTGTAGGTTTGAAGTAAAAACTATCACCAGTCTTGTAGCATTATGATCCATAAGCCAGTCCTTCTGTTTGGCTGTAACTGATCACAGTACCAGAATATGCTGTCTTCAAAACAGTAATGACACCATGACAATATTTAATGACTTCCAACATAGGGAGAAAAACTTAAAACTCAGAATTTAGGGTGGGCGTGGTCAGGGAATTATAGCATAAAATTCATATGCTTTAGAGTTGGTTGTGCTGTGTAGGTTGAAGAAACTCAGGTATGTTTTGGGTTAGTCCAGTCCTTCAAACTATTTCTTTCAAATGTTTCCTTTCAACCAAATCTGAAACACATTTTGCCAAAACCTTTTTTCCCTTAATTTTTAAAGCCATGTGTATTTAAAGGGACATTTAATCCATATGTTTTGGCTCATTTACACTTAACTCATCAAGATATTGTTTTTAAGAGTTACTTGAGCTCCATGAAGCCTATTTTATAAGTCTTTTCTCCTTCACTACTAGGAAGTTGTGTTTTGCATGAAACAGACATTGAACCCACAAAATAATTAAGTTTGGATGAAAATGGAGAATGTACAAGTTTTTTTTGAGAGTCACTAAACTTAACTTTCAAAAACACATTCTTTTCTTTCAATTTTTTAAGTTACTTTGGCTGAGATGCTATATTTGATCATCCTTTAAATCTATGTTACAGTTAAAGGTCTGGATGTTTGTTTCCCAAAATATCTTCTTTAGCGTAATGCATAAAATCAAAGTCAAAACACAAAAAGCATGTACCAAGGAATGAGCTCCAAACTCTTAAGGTTCGTGTAGAGCTACGTTCTTGAAACTTAGAGATGCCTTTTCTCTCCCTACTAGTGTTCCATATCAAGTTCTGACTAGTGTGTTCTTTGAAGTACTGACCTGTCTACTTCTGAAAGATTGGTAAGATACAACCTTGCTTTGCTCACTGTGCTTACAACCTCAGAATTTCCAGAGCCTTCACGTCTGTCTGTCTGTCTGTCTGTCTGTCTGTCTGCCTGTCTGTTTCTTTTGTGTTCCTGTTTTTTGTGTGCAGGTGTGTATGTATGTGTGCATGTGGAGGCCAGAGATCAATTTTGGGTGTCTCCCTCAGCCTCTCTGTACATTTTCTTTTGTTTTCTTTCTTGAGACAGGGACTATATATTCTATGTAGTTCACCTTTTAAAACTCTCTCTAGAAATTTGCTAAGATCCAAAACTTCATGAAAAAGACTTGATAAGCAGATGGTCCTACTATACGTCTATTAAGTGCTCTAAAGCCAACACCCATAACTATGTAGAGGGTAGGGAAAAGAAAGGGTCTGAAGGGACATGGAGGGCGAGAGAGGGAGAGAACAGAGAAAGAAGGGATGGAGAGATGGCTCAGTTAGTAAAGTACTTGTGGTACAAACCTAAGGACCTAATTTTAATTTCTAAGACTCACATAAAACATTCACCTTAGCTGGACTTGGTGGTGAAGGAGCATGCTTTTTCTCACATGAAGGTGAAGGCAAGTGGATCTCTTACATTCTAGGACAGCCAGAATTACACAGTAAGACTTTGTCTCAAAAAAAGAAAAACAAAACAAATGAAAGTCAAACTTGGTGGCACACAACTCTAGCTCCAGCAGCAGAGAGACTTTAATGGATTTATTTGCAGGAAAGCTGCTTTATCAAAATGAATTTACATTTAGCTTATTATTTCAATATTATAATGCTTATAAAGTTGTAGGAAGAATTATATATTTAAGTATATATATTTGTGTCTTAGTTAGAGTTTTATTGCTGTGAACAGACACCATGACCAAGGCAACTCTTATAAAGGGCAACATTTAATTGGAGCTGGCTTACAGATTCAGAGGGTCAGTCCATTATATCAAGGTGAGAGCATGGCAGCTTCCAGGCAGGTGTGGTGGTGGAGGAGTTGAATTTTTCATCTGAAGGCTGCTAGCAGAATACTGACTTTCAGGCAGCTAGGATGAGGGTCCTATGCCCACGCCCAGAGTGACACACCTACTCCAAGGCCACACCTCCAAATAGTGCTACTCCTTGGGGCAAAAATATTCAAACCACTATATTTTGTAAATATGTAAGCATTCTAATCTTTGATTAATATCTCAAATTTCATCTATCAGAATCTAAAAACTCAAATCTAGCTGTTTCCATCAATTTTACTCATCAAACAATAAAATATGTCAACAAGGCCAGTGCTCATTCATGTACGCCTTTTCTTTCCTGATACTGTTGTTTGGTTGAGTAATAATTCAGACTTTGCATCAAGGTGTTCCAGTAAATGTAGAATTAGTCAAAACTATTTTTGATCCATTTATTTTGTTCTCAGGCTGTAGATACAAAAATATGGATGCGATTGTTTTTAGTTAGCACCATCAATCTTAAATTGTCTTTGAGAAATAGCAATTTAACTTAATTTATCCATTACATGCATTTTGATAAAGACTGTCCATAGCATCATTTTTAATGGTTGTGTTTCAAACTGCAAATTTTACTTTAATTTATTGATTAATTCAAATTTTATGTTAGATATTCTGGCAAACCTTTGAATGAACTCTAACATCTTCTGAAGTGATTTTCTAAAATGTTGGGCAGATGCTTACCATTGGCAAAGTTTTGTCTCTTTATTCCTGATCTTTGTATCTATTTGGGTTTTTGGTTTAATATATGGTACTGTTAAATGAGCAATAATCCTACCTCATAATAGCCCTTACACAACTATACCTTTTATTTCATCTATTAGATATGTATTTATATATTTTTATGAATGACACTTTATTTAGATATTTTGTTTCTACTTTCCTAACATTAAAGAGCAAATCTTAAAATTTACACAGTATCTTTACATTGTTTAGATTTTGCTATTATTATTTGTTCACAGAAAACTGATAGGATTTTTGCTGTTGAGCTATTCTTGTATTCTTGGGATAAATACTTTTGGATTCTAATGCATAGTTTTTAAAAACTACACCCCCAGGTCTGCTTTTCTAATATTGAAATTATTGGTATATAATTTTATATGTTAAGGTTATTGGTCCATGATTTATTTCTGTGTTGTTTTTTCTTATTTGATGTCAGTTCTGTATTTTTAAAAAAGGCTAGATGACTTCTCATATTTTTCATTCATTGTAAACATTTATGTGCAGATGGTATGGCTCAGTGAGTAGAGGTGCTCACCTCCAGCACAATGACCTCACTTCAATTTCTGGAATCTACATGGTAGAAGGAAAGAAGTAACCCTGCAAGTTGTCCTCATACTGCATCTGTTGCACACACACACATACACACACACACACACACACTCATACATATATACACATACATACATACATACACACAGACACACACAAACACACACATATACATACACAGACACATGCACATATATACACACATATACACACAGAGACATAGACACACAGAGACACACACAGACACACACAAATACACACACAGACATATAGACACACACACAGACACACACATACACACACAATCACCCACACAGATACACACAGACACACAGACACACACAGACACATACATAAAAGCATAAACATGCACACACACATGTATGGTTAACATGAGAATTTTCTATTTCTTAGGATATGATAAAATTCACAAGTAGTCTAGACTTAGGTACTTTTGTCATCTATTTAGGTTACTTTACAGAAAATGTCAGCATAAGCTATGTATTTTCATGAGGGTTTTCTTCTATACATAAATAATTAGAATTAAATTTGGGGTTTTGGCTATTGCCTAATAATTTAAACCAATTAGCAGGGTAAAACATAAGCCAAATATTTAGCTAACAAGAAAACAAACAACCACTTTTCTTGCACCCCTTTGCTGTTGTTAATTATACTTTTAATTAAGATAACCAACCAAAAAAGTCAAGTGGCCAACACTATTTGTGTTTTCACTTACGTGCTAAATCACTGTTTTGCAGTGATTTTGTGTGAGCAGCAAGTCTGAAACATTGCTCAGATATACATCAACTGCTCTTGTCTGAGCTGATGTTAAACTGTTAGTGAGAGTTCTGTTCTTACCTGGGAATTCAGAGAAGTCAGTGTGAGAACAGGAAATGAAATCATGAAGTCAAAGAAGTGATTCTTTGTGTTCAGAGGATGTCACTAACAACAGAAATAGATCATTTGAACAAGCAGATATATAGTATGTATTTAGCATCAGGTTAACACACACACACACACACACACACACACACACACACACACACAGGGCTCTATACATAGCAAGAAAAAAACATCTTCTATCTTAAGTTCCATAACTGTCATTCCTCCCCGTCCCCCCATAGAGTAGATTATTCCCTGACACTGCTCTCACATTGTCTTACTGTTCTAAAATGTCAGGCCTAACACTCAGCTTCACTGCATAGAGTGGTTGCAACTTTTTAAATCTTTCTTCTCAACTGCTCAAGAAAATCAAAGTGTGGGTGGGGAGATGGCTTAGCAGGTAATGGAGTTTGCTATAGAGCCTGACAACATGAATGTGATCACTGGGTCCTACCAATTCCCACAAGATGTCTTTTGGCTTTGGCTTTCACAAGCTCAAAATGCGACACACACACACACACACTCACACACACACACAATCAAACTCTATAACCCAACCTATATGTTGTTGTGGTTGTTGTTGGTTTTTTTTCTTGTGCCAAGCTTTTTATAAGTCATTTAATTCTAAACTCCTTGAAAAGGAGGTGATCTACAGAAAGAATAAGTGGTACACTGGAGAGAGAAGAGTAGGGCTTAACAAAATGATATTGCCATTAATGAATGAGGTGCAGGCTTTTCAGCCCAGCTATGACGCATCCTTGAGAGAGGCTTCTACCAGAAGGGGCAGAAATGCTGCCTGTTTTGTGGATCTTCTTGCAACATTTGTGTTTGATTGTGTTGGTATTAAGTTTTTATTTCTGACCATCAGTACCATCTGTTTTATTTTTAAATCAGTGGGTGGAGTTTTCTAAGACTAAATATGAATCTTATGCAGCAGACCTAGTTTGCAGATAGGACTAACATTTTGACACAGGATCAAGAACAAGGATTTTTAGATCAGGACATTCATCTTAGATCTCTAGCTTGGCACATTTCACTTGGAAAAAAATGAGTAAAGCTATGAAAATGTAAAGTCCATGAAGATAGTGATATGTATCTTACAGGGCTGTAGTGCGGGTCAAGTGTGATGTACTTTGTAAAGTACTAGCAAAATGCTGGGTGCATAAACACCTTCAGTACTGGCTGTGTCTCTTGCTCTGATAGCCACATCAACAGCTAGGGAAAGAGAAGGATGTTCTAGTCCAAGTTCTAGTTCTTAAAAAGCACTTATAGTAGTTTTCATAATAGTTCTTTTTATCCTGTTCTAATGTGTTTATATATGTCAGAATGTATATGCATGTGCACATGTATGTGTGTGCACTTGGAGGTTCATGGCTGGGAGTCTTACTCAGTCAGTCTGTACCTTAGTCATTGAGACAGCATCTCTTTTCTAATCCCAGAGACTGCTGATCAGACTGAATTCTGGTCTTCTATCTTCTCAGTACTAGAATTACATGTGGGCTCCCACACTTATTTGGCTTTTGTGTAGGTTCAGGGAGTTTGTACTCTGGTCCTTATCACTTGTAGGGCTAGAGTTTTCTCTGCTGAGCCACCTCCAGCACCGAGCCTCAGTTTTCTTAACTGTGGAATGGGAAGTATTGTCCAATTGAAATATCTGTCTTGGAGAACTGGCTATCCAGTGAAAAAAGATTATCAATGCACTTCAAAAGCAATGTGGGACAAAGAAGATATTAATTTAGGCATTAATATTGTTTATTTTTCCTTAAAAACAGAATAAATATATATTTTCAGGAAATGATTCTTAATATTTCCCAATAGACCCCTCAGTCACTTTTCTCGTCTTGCTCATCTTATTATGTCTCGGTACAAATGGAATTTGAAAAGGAATGTTTTTTTCTGAGTACTAACATTTGTTCTTTTACAAATATAATCACGCATCACTGGAAAATCCCTAGCTTCCTAAGAAACAAGGAAAGTCTGTTGGAATCTTCTAGAAAATATAGCCACATAATGACAAAGACAAGATTGAGGCTTATTTGTAATGAAAATGAATGGAAATTTTTAGGTTTAAAGGAAAATGAAATTATTTGCCAAGATTAAGTGAGAAACAACATTGTTAGAAGTTATTTTTTTTTTAAAGACAAATACCTGTCTTAAAAAATTCGACTTAGCAATGTAAATTTACTTAGTGGTAAATTTTCCCTTTGTTTCTATTTTTTTTTTTGTTTGATATTTGCTGCAGATCTTGAAAAAGCATCAGCTTCATCCTTGTCATTGTTCTAACTCTTCGTGAACAATAGAATGCATTTACCAATGCAGAGGATGCATGCTAACTCACTGACCATAAGAAACATTTTGCATCTTTGCAAAGTACATTAGTCCTCTGCCCCCAATTCAATTATATTTAAAAGTTTAAGAAATTCCAGTGTGTTTCTCATAAACCTTGATTTTATCTCCCACTTTTGAAAGTGGAGTAACTCATGCCATTACTTTGTGTACTTAGTTGTCCTTAGTTGCACACATAAGCTGTATGCTGGTAAATCTGCAGGAGTACTGAGAGCTCGTGGGAGTTAGTATCTAGGCAGTAGGGTAGGGTCACGCAACTTGCCATGATCTGAGCTGCAAAACAGTTTTTCTCCCGCTCCAGGATCTAGACAGAGGAAGGACAGTGTACCAGTTACAGCAACAAAGCCATTAAGGTAGACAGAAAGTAATTAGTTTTTAATGATCTTCTGGAAGTCACACGGATAGATTGCTTTCTGTTTTGATCTTGCTTGAATTAATAGCTCCCTTTGAGTGTCCAGTCCCACTCCAGCATCCATTGTCTCTCCATTTCACGGTCTGGCGCTCCCACAGTTTGCATCTTCCTTGGCTATTGTTCCATTTTGTAAGGCTCTGCCCAGTGTTTTTGTGTTTCTTCGGCTTTAAACACAGTGGTGGTGTTTTCTTTTCATTTCTATAGCTGTTTCCTGTTGGGAATTCCACGGGGTTATTATCATTTCCACAGACTAACATCCAAATAGGTTCTTAATGAATTCACCGCACATGAAATCAGGCCCTGTTCTCTGTGAAGAATGGATTTAGCAATGTTGGCCTGGAAGGCCAGCCTCCTCCTGTTCTTGAGTTGACTTGGGATGGGGCTGTAGAGAGTAAAGGAGGTGTTTAGAACAAACTGTGTAAGGAGGCTTTGAGGAAACAGCTTTTGTGGACAAAGCTGCTGTTAGTATTAAAACAACTTTTCCCCTAAAATAAATGCTATTTTGCTTCTTTTGCTTCAAAATGATAGTATGATCCATTTTGCTTCACATTTTGTCACTAACTCCTGACACTGCTACCCAGAGGTCTACATTCTTTTGGTCTGCCTTCCTCTTGCCCCATGCCACCCCCAAGGAAGATATTAAAGGTACAACATCTATTCTTTTATTCTTTATGGTCGGTCAAGTTATGCATGTAATTAAATTTTCTTTTGAGAAGATGAAAAAAGTAGATCAGGCCAATTCTAATCGCTAATCATAGATTTGTCAATCATGATTTTTAAAGATCTCGGGAACAATTACGTCTCTGCAGTTTTGAGTCCTTTCAGGTGGCCACTAGAAGCAAATCCACATGAACTGCAATCAGTCAGTGATGAAATAGGAAAGGTTGAATACAGACTTCTAGACAACAGAAATGAAATGTGGAAAGGAATGGCTTTTTCTGTGAATCCCTAGAGTTTAGAATATGAACTAGATACCTATTATATTCATTGTGGAATCACATTTCAGATCTTTCGTAGATAATGGTGGGACACTGGATCTCTGTATGCCCAGTAGTTCTCAATCTTCCTAAGACTGTAACCTTTTAATTTCCTCATATTATGACCCCTAATTATAAAATTATTTTCATTGCTACTTCATAACTGTAATTTTGCCGCCGTTATGAACCATAATGTAAATATTGGATATGCAGGTGTTCTTAGATGACCCCTGTGCAAGGATTATTCTACCCACTGAAAGGTCACCATCTACAGGTAGAGAAACACTACTCTAGCTTGTTCCTACACTGCCTTTCTTGTCTCAGGACAGAGGGAGAGAATAGGGGGTAAGATGGAAAAGCAGAGCTCCCAGAGAGTAGAGGATGCTGAACTCAGTGAGAGAGAAACTGGCGGGCTCTGGAATATTTACAGTCAGCATTCTGTTTAGTACCTGGCTTCCATTGGAGAAAAGCAAGCCAGTTAGTTCATCCTTGCTGTGGGCTTGGCTTCTGCATCGTATCTTCCTGGCCTCTTTCTGCCAGGTGTCAACATTCTAGAAGCAGAGACGAAGAGGGAATTTGAGGAGAATGTGCCCAGTGGTGGCAGACATTTTTGGGTCAGAACTGACCCCATCTCTCCCCTGTCTTGGAGTATTTTCTCCTCTTGTTTGGGTTCCAGTATGTGTTTTGTGTAGCTGCTGAGGATTTTAGTATAGTCTTTTAAAAAGTTTTGTTGCCACTCATCTTCTGACAACTTCCTAAGGTCTGACTGTTTTTTCTCATTCTCAGTCCTTTACTCTCTAAGGTCCAACATCTTTTGATCTTTTCATCTGACATCTCTGATCTGACTGAAGCTTCAAGTTAACAGTTGAAGCTTTACAGTTGTAGTATAAACCAGTGGCAGGGATCCTATGTGATTATATTCTATGCATCTTCTTTCATGAAACGTACAAACACACCGGTTACATCCTGTTGGGATCCTGGAAAGCCTAAAAGCCTAGCTGTTGAGAACGACAAACAGCTGATTTCATTTATTTATTCATTTATTTATTTAGGCAGTGACTAAGTCTGGACTTACAAGATGGCAAGCTTGCATCATTGAAATGGCCTCTGGGAAAATTTTGAATTTTGACCTTTTTTTAAAAAAAATGAAGGATAAAACAATTGTTTGTTGTTGATATGAATTTCACTCACTTCTAGCTCAGCATTTTGGAAATTTCCACTCTGCCAAGAAGAGTTTCCTCAACTCCAATAAAGACA
Source organism: Grammomys surdaster (assembly GCF_004785775.1). Taxonomy (NCBI): domain Eukaryota; kingdom Metazoa; phylum Chordata; class Mammalia; order Rodentia; family Muridae; genus Grammomys; species Grammomys surdaster. Next base: position 5,671,828 of record NW_021604616.1, on the reverse strand, counting down.
CAGCACAACCTCAACCTGAGGTGTGCGTTGTACTACCACACATAGGTCTACCTGCTTCAGATGGAGAAGAAATGGCAGCCAGGCACTGGATTTAAACCTTGTCTCCTTACTCTAGCAAAGCATTCTAACTGATTTTCCTTCCCCCCATTGTATTTAATTTAAAATTTTAATTTATGTGTATGTGAGTGTGTGTGTGTTTGTGTGAGATGCTCACGAGTGTGCGTGAGTGTGTGTATGTGTGCGTGTGTGATTGACAGGGTGTCTCACTGGCCTGATACTTACCAAGTAGGCTAGATTGGCTGGCGAAGGAGCCTGCTTATTTCTGTTTCCCTAGCACAGGGACTGCAAGAGTGTTTATCACCACACTTTTAATTAAAGACCACACTCTGTTTCCATGCCCAGTTTTTATTATCTGGATTCTGTAGTTTTGAATTCAGATCTCCTGCTTGCAAGGCAAGTACTTTACTGGCTGGGTTATCATTCCTTCTCTCTCATGTATATAGTGATGGAAATGACAATAATTACCTCATAGGATTTTTGTGATGTGAAAATAAAAATTCATATATACTTGGTAAGTTATTAGTACTAACTGCTGGCCTTGTAAGTAGTTTATATTAATAGTAACCATGAGGCATAGTATCAAAGTGTTTCCATTCTATATAGGGGGTATCAGTCACTTACTGGATATGTATTTACTAAACCACATGATAAAAACTGTATCTTCAATTGTGATTGCCTCGGGTCAAAGAGTAAAAATGAGATCATGGAGTGAGAGACCAGATCAACTCCATCTTGGGTTCAGGCTCCATCTTAGAGAACGTGACCTAAGCTTGAAGTCGAGTTAACCAACAAGCCTGCACCTAGCACTAGTTTCCAGGTTACTTTCCACAAGCCTGCAAAAGTGATTGATTACGTGATTGGCTCAGAACACTATTCTCTACATCACTCCCTAACAACCACCAATTAGGAGGAAAGCATAAGTTAAGTTTATGGCTTGGCTCCCAGCACCAGCCAATCATTTTAAAAGGCAACAAATGCCATAATAGCCTCCCAATCAGATGTCTCCCAATCAGATGTATGCCCTTGCTTGTTTGCTTGCCTCTATAGATGCTTGCTTGAAACTGGGCTGGGGCTTCACCCTCCCATCCTGCTGCATCAGTGATGGTGGTGTAGCCCAAGCTAGTGCGATTTTGTTGGATCCGGCTCCTTGGTTGTCTTTTGGGGTTCTCAGACAGGCACAACAGGGGGACTACCCAGAACAATATGTAAAGTTGGGTATGTAAGTTAATGTTGAGGTTTGGAGAAAGGTCTAAGGAGAAAAAGCATAAGCATTTTTTAAAAGTAATTTTTTTCAAGGCCTTTTCCCCTGGTATTTTCTTTCTCTTCTTTAATTTTTTTCTTATTTACCTTGTAAGCCTTAGCTTAGAGTTAAAAGGGGCTCATAATATCATATATCTTAGAATCTTTATAAGCCTTGGTTTATTGTTTGGCTTGCTTTGCAGCTGTTGCTTTGTGAGTATATTTCTGTGCTTAATTCTGGCTGTTTGCAAGATTGCTTATATTTTAATTGAATGGAAAGAATGTATATTCTATAGACAACGTTAAATTTCCAAGAAAAAGCTTTATTCTGCTAGTGAGTAATCATAAACTACTGTTTTAATGGTTTATGATTAATAAACCTATCCAGGTTCATAAGGAAGTTTAGATATGACTATAGTCTTTCTCATCATCGTCAATTATGTTTGGCTCTTCTTTAGCAAGTAGCACCAGCATTTTACTTTGATACTGAACATTTATATTTTTTAATGGCCACCGATTATCCACCGCACTGTCTTTTTAAGGAGCTGTCTCTCTGTGTTAAAAATGCAAATTTTATTTTAATGTGTGCTATTCTGCCTGTTCTATTTTGTTACCTCACTGTTATAGATTGAGTAGGAAGATGGTCTTATCATTTATGAATAATGACTTTTTTCCCTTCCATTTCATTCCTCTCTGCCCCTCCTTGGGCACTAATAATGAATAGGCATTGGAAAGGAGATGTCATATTGAATTCAGAGACTACTTCCAGAACTCTTTCCTTTCAGGGTCATGACTTGTTTTAAACTCTCCTTTCTCTCAACTGGTGGAGAAGGCATAGAGTTAGAAATTAAGTAACAAAAGAAACCACCCAGGAAATTATGGGGGTGCTGGGGACACTGTCAATGCAGCAAATTAAGAGTGTTATTCTGACTCTGTCTGTGCAGAAGATAAGAGAGTGTGTTTGTTACTTTTCTCATTGCTATGTCTCATATCTGATAAAAGTCACTTAAGGAAGGAGGGTTTCTTCTGACTCACAGTTCTAGGGTACACTCTAACATGACGAGGAAGTCATGTGCTAGAAATACAGGCCAGCTGCTTACATTGTATCTGCTTTAGGAAGCAAAAAAGAGCTAAAGATGTCTCTCAAGTTGCTTTTCCTTTTTTATGTAGCCTGTGGAATCAGGCTCCCCATAGTTTATATGGGTATTTCCATGTCAATTGAACTGATCTTCATAATCCTCCCTGGGCACACCTAGGAGCACGTCTCCTAGGTGGTTTTAGATTCTGTCCAGCTGAAAGTCCATATTAACCACCATTGGAAAGCACTTCAAAATCCCAAGATCATATAATATTTCATATAACAACTTGTAGGAAGGTGATATTAAATTATAATCAGTAATCCACTCATTAAACCTTGCTTTCTACCTTGGTGAATATGGCCTGTTGGCTTTCATACTGGTTTATAACCTGCCTCTTCAGCTGGCCAAGCTACTTTGATCCCTTCCAATGCACATGGGACTGAGACCCACTCACATGATTGCAAACATTATGAATGCACTGTGGGGACGGTGTGATTCACTTAATTCCGTACACTCTTTGCCTAGAGCATTTTATTTTCTGAGGAAACTCCTGTAATGAAAGGTTCCCTGGCAATTAGGTCTGGGACTCCTTTGGTAGCACAATTTAGAGGCAGTGTTGCGAAATCAGTCAACGTAGGTTAGAGCTCTATCTCTGTAACTCATGGGTGATAGAGTTTGGGGCAAGTTCTCTAAGCTCTTTAAACTTGTTTCCTCTGTAAGATAAGGATAACAGCAGTATTTATTGCAAAATTGTTTCTTAAAATAAACATTAAAAGTTTATTTAGATCATTTAGTAGAGTACTTTATAGTAAATCATCACCATATGCAACTGATAATAGAAATAATAATGAACATGAACAACAATATAGCAACATGAAAATGTTATATAGTATATATATACATACATATATATATATATATTCAAATACTTAATTTAGTTACCAATGTAGATAATCTAGTGTTTGATTCAAGAATTGTCTGTAATTTTTCTTGCCTCTAACCTGAGGGTGATATTGTCTACATCTGGGTGTCTGAGCCACATGTAGGTGTTCTGTGAGAATCAAATGCTGGGTGTGGCTCTGCTTTGCAAACTGAAATGATGATCAGAGTAGTAGAAAAAGCAAGTAGATAGTATCTGATGGCACTTCTGGCCTCAGTTTTACAACCAGAATCTTCAGGATAGCACCTTTGTTTGATGAGCACTAATCTTTTGAGGGTTAGGCTGGAGTTTCTGAAGATGAAGCACAGTTGCTGACAACGTAGGTTTTGTCCAGAAAGGTTAGTTGAGCAGTATTCATTCTGTTTCTGGTATACGGTAAAGCCATTCAGCTTTACTGTTGCAGCACCATGGAATCACAGCTGATACTGTGTCACACAGAGTGAACCATTCTTCTCTTGGCGGATTGAACTGATATGAAGATTCTTTGTTCCGTTCTTGTACTATTAGGATAAACTCACTGTGTACCTGCTGTGGGATATAAACTTCCTGAGGTATGTTTGCTTATGCTCTCTAGGAGTGTCCTAACTACCGGGCTCTAGAGCATTCCTTAACACCCGTATTATAGACAACAAGACAAGCTTTGTTGCTTCTCCAGTCTTCCCTATGGAACTGAGAATGAAACTCTTGTTGCTCTTGAATTGGACATGAGTTCTTCCCATCACCTCAATATACTGGTTATATTATTTCCTTAGCAGACATGTAGAGAGAGAGCACAGAAGGAGTACCCTCAATCTTGATCAGCATTACTTAAAAGGGGTCAAGGTATATTGATAATTATAGTGCTTGTGTTAACATTGGTTCTCAACCTCTGAGTTGTGACCCCCTTTGGGGAGAGTCAAAGGACCCTTTTACAGGGGTTGCCTAAGCCATCGAAAAACAAAGACATTTACGTTATGAATCATAACAGTAGCGAAATTACAGTTATTGAGTAGCAATGAAATGATTTTATGGTTGGGGGCATCACATTATGAAGAACTGTACTATGGGGTTGCAGCATTAGGAATGTTAAGAACCATTCACTGGGTTAAAGGATACTTCTGGATTTGTTGCCAGGTACCATAGATGCCAAATATTCTGTAATACTCAGGATTATGAAACTGAAAGGTCTTTCATCTGGAATGCTACTCATATTTCTCCCACTTCTGAGTGGATCATGTTTGTGCTAACATGATTATATATTGAGGTTTAAGTTTATTGTTTGCAATAATGAAGGAAAACGTAATCTGCACTTCCTAATTTCCCACTTTGGTGTTTTATTTATGTATTTTAAGTAACATAATAATAGACAAATCACTGTATTTCATATTTCACAGGCAAGTGTGCAAAGTCAAGTATAGTAGTACAGGCCTATAATCCCAATATTTGGAGTTGGAAGCAGGAGAATAGCAACTTTGAGGCCTGTTTGTCTTTCCAACAACAACAACAACAACAAGAACCAACAATGATGACAACAACAATATAAGAAGACAATCAAGCCCATGTGGCTATTGGTTTTCTGAGGACTGGTTTGTCCAGCACAGAGTCCAGCTAGTACAGGTCCTCAGCTAACACATTTTAATAAATATAGGATAGTGGTAGTGGTAGTGTTTGTGCATGTGTGTGTGTGTGTTTGTGTGTGGTGGTCTTATCTGTCTCAGTCAAGAGACAGGCTTTGAAACACGAGTTTCTCATGTCCCATGTTCTTGGTTGCTCCTCATTTTCTGAGTCACAGATGTTCAGGTCTCTTGTAGGTATCTGGTCACCTGCTAGGAAGGAAAGCTCTGGTGCCTGAATCTAGCTGGAGTGCCAGAGCCTCCCTCACATAGCTTCTTTAAGTTGGAGCTCAGTTGTATGAGTTCCTTGGTGGTTCATTATTTACAGAGCTGTGGTCTGTTTTCTAAGTGGCTGACCAGAACGAAAGCAGCGTGTCAGACTTAAGCAAGGACTTTAACTTGTCAGAATGGTTCTTATTTTCTAGCTATTTGCCATTGGTAACTTTCATTTCCTTTTCCTTGTGGAATTTGTATATGCACCAGGGACATTTTTTCATTTTTATAATTCATATATGTATTACTTATTTGTCTATTTATTTATAGATGTCCCTCCTTATGTACACAAAGCTGATAGCTTCAAGTTCAAGGTAACTTTACATTTCTAGTCCTCTCTCTGAGGACAGATTGTTGATATTATAGATCCAAGCCATCAAGCCTAGCCTACATATTGCCATCAGATGAGAAATTCTTAATGTTAACATCAACAATTTTCAATTACTGACTCAATTGAGAGTGACACAATTTCCCTGCTTTGTTTATGAGCCTTCAGTAGGATCCCTTCCTGATTAAAGATGTGTGAAGAGGCAACTCACATAAGAATTAAATAGTCTTGATTATTAGCCAGATAATAATTATTCATCAATATCACTAGCCCTCTTCACTCTTTCCTACAAATTTCATTACTTACTATTGTCTACATTTTTCATGAAATTGTTACTTTTCTTTCTATAATCCTTCCCATTATCTTGGAACTTAGGGTAGACAGAGTACTTGTCAGATGTGAGATTGCTGAGGGCAGTCTCTCTTACTCAGTCCTTGATCTTCCCACAGCTGTAGTATCAACCCAAAAGTGAAACAAAGGATACACGCCAAAATCCTGAACGAATAAGCACAATTTTGTCTTTTTTAAATCTTTCAAGGAAATGGTGATATAAAGGACAGTGACACAGAAGTCCTATAATCTCTAAATTTGTCTTCAGCTTGAGTATGTGTTTGAAAGGTAGGCAGGTCATTGTCTTGGATTCTGATGAAATTAAGAATGGTGGTTATAACTGAAGGCCTAAAATCAGCCATAGGCCTAAAATCAGCAATAGGCCTGTCATACATGTATACTAACACCAAGTCTTGGGTCTCAGTGGAAAAACATTGAAACAGATGGCTATAAGCTAATGTAAAGAGGCAGCTTTTGTGGAAATTTACCAGTCTGAGTAGTCATAGACCTTGTAAATAGGTAGCCTTGGCAGACAATACCAACTTAGATAAGGACAAGCGAATCATAGGAAGAGTCATAATGATTTGTCCCCTGAACCTTCACCCAGGCGATACCCGGTTCTGATGATATCTGTATTCCCCCTGAACACCCACACTCCAGTGTCATTCCCTTCCCCACATCCTGCCTTTCTGTGTTTATAACCCCTGTGTGAATGAATTATGATTTGAGAAAAAATAAATTAAAAAAAAAAAGAACGGTGGTTATAAAGGAGAGAGAGCAGATTATGGCCAAAAAATGGAAAGGTTACTGACCAAGGTTACAGCACCCTTCAAGTAGACGATGAGATTTAATAAAATGAAAATAAATAGAGAGATGGTTATAATTGGCTTTTTAAGGTTGATGGCAAGCTACAGAGGAAATAGGAACAATTGTTCATCACAAAGTAAGAAGCAGTGTTAGTGGGGAGGCTATTTATTAAATGATTTTTCTGAATCTGGCTGCAAATTCTTCCTGCTACGCAGAATAGGAAGAAAACTCACATCATGATGATTTGGATATTGCGCAGGTCAATCTTGATTTATTATTTTATTAACTAATTTAGCTGTGAGCAGATCCAGGGTCTGTGTATGCTGAGAAATTACTGTAGCACTGAAAAAATGCTTGCTCACTAGTTTAATGCATGCACCCTTTATCTCCCCTATTTACCCTTGTTATAATTCAAGCACCACGGTGTGAGAGGGATCGGCTCTGGTGTAGTTATGAGGAGCTGGAAGCTCCCATGTTCCAATCTCCTAAGGCTTGGAGTCATTGACTGAACTTCTCAGACTTAGCTCACCTGCAAAGCTGAGGCAATGGTGTCACACAATTCTTATAATTCTAGATGCTTCTAAACATGTAGGTATCCCTTGATGCCAACCAGAAGCCTCGTGAAGCTATTGATCAATGATAACTTGTCTTAGAAACATCAGAGAGAAGTTCATGAACCTAAAGGGGACGTTCTTTAAGAATTTAGATGACATTACTTATCCACATTCTTAGGAGAACTGATTTTATTGATAGAAGTTTGGTAGCCTTTTATTTGAAATGAATTCACAGTGGTTAAACACTTCCCTAAAACATTTCAGACCAAACACTGCAAATCCATGGGGATTATTGGGTAAAACATTGACAATGAAGGAAATTGAAAGGAGGTTTTCTTATTAGTTTTACTTTGAGCTATTTCCTCATATTCCCAGGGTAAGCTGAACATTTTAAAGTTGAAATGATAACGTAAACTGTAACTACGAAACTCTGAAGATACTGTTACTTTAATCTTTCTTTAAAAATGCAGAGGACCATTTTTAGTGGGTTGTGCATTCCTTATTTAGCCAGATGAATCTCTTAGTTGCCCAAGGCAGATTGGTTGGCTTATAAACTTGTTAAACTCAATCTGCACACAACTGCATCACAGACAATAAACTGGGGAAAGACCACTCAAATTGTCAGTCTGAATCCACTCACCACCTCAGTTTCATTAACGTCTGATTTAACTTCTTAGGCAATGACCTCCACATTTCGTGCCTTGCACATTCGACTTTTAAGCAATGTGTTTATGATTGTTAGCCATATGTGCTGGTGTGTCTGAAAAGACCTGATGTGAGACAAGAATCCCCATTTTAGTGACATATCAAGGCTGGGCTACTGTTAGTGAATCACTGTGACTGTGTCAACGTGGAAATCCCCATGTGTGGGCTTCTGTGTTGGAGATGCCATCCAGAATCCAAGCATGTTTACTTCATATTGGTGCCAGCAGGGCAGGAAGACGAGGGTGTTGCTCCCTGGTTCCTGGCAGTTAAGAGCTTTGTACTTTATAAAAGCCTCTTACTTTAAAATGAGGAAAACATAGGGTTTTTTTTGGGGGGGGTTTCTTTTTTTTAACCTTCATTTATCTAATGAACTTGTGAGTGAACACATGAATTATTTTCTTTAGAGGTGATACTTCACTTTCTGAATGATTTTTGTGACGGAATGTTATATGTCAGTGATGTAAATTTAAAGAACAGGTGAAATTATGCAATGATATTATATCTATAGGTCTGTATTATCGCACTGAAGCACTTGATGTATTATAGCTGCTGGAAGTTTATCCATCACAATGGAGGCAGAAATATCATTTCTAGAATTGATCTCAGGTTTACTCTTGAAGTTCATTCTGTCTCCATTTGATCCACTCGAATTTTAGGCAAAATAAAATATCTAGTAACTTCATGTCAAAGGTGGGCTGTTATCTGGAAGGACCGTCTTCTCCCAGGGAGTCTGATGGCAAGAGTACTTGGAGGATATCTATAGTTGTGTCTTGTCAAGGCACAACTCTGGGCTCAGTTGTCTTTCTCATTCCTGCTGGTGTTGGCTAAGTAGCCTTTGGGCTGTCCCAATCCCAGCCTGAGAATATCTTATATGTACGTTGCTAATTTCTGTAACTCTGCCTGAAGGAGACAATGCACTTTCTTCCAGCCCAGAGGTTTCCTACGAGAACATTATCATATTGGATTAAGTGACCATCATAGTCCAGAATGACCTCATCTTTATTTACATTTTAATCACATGTGCAAAGATCCCATTTCACTAAGAGGACACATTCCCAGACACCTAGGATAAGGACTTCAACATATCCTTTTGTGGGATGAAATTCACTTTGCAGAAGTGATCAGACATTGAGGAAGGCATTTGTGTATTACTTATACTTAATGGCCTATGGCTACATTAATAACATGCTGGACTTCATGGATGTTGGAAAAACTTACTTTTTCATACGTTTGTTCTTCTTTCAAAGGGAGTTCTATTTTCAGAACTTTCGATGGTTGGTTTTAATGATTATCTTGACATAAACTAGAATCATCTGAGAAGTGGGCCTCTGGAAATAGCTATGGGAATTATCTTGATTACATTAAATGGGAAGACCCAGCCCTAGTGGGTGGCAGCATTCCCTGCTGGGGAACTGAGAAGTGGGCCCCTTATCACAGCAACAGGAAAAGAAACCAAGACAGAGCTTATTCACCAAAAAGGACTCCATTTGTGCAATACACCTACAGCTACTACAGGTAAATCCATTATTTTGGTTCTAAAACCATAATTTTCTATTTTGTAGTGAGCCTTAAAAAGGAAAGCATAATCAGTGAGGAGGTACTGTTCTTGGAACGTATGTATAAATATGTCTTCACTCACGAATGTTTCTCAAACATATACCTCTCAAATACAGTACCTTGCAGAAATGTATTTGCTGACCTGTGTATTCTTCGGAGACTAGCCTTCTTTCTCCCATCTCAGCTATGTGTTTCAGGCTAAGTTTTGCTGACTTCTAACAAGGAAGCTGAGACCTCCAGCTGACTGATTTTCAGCTTTGTCTGGAAGAACTCCAGCTCAGCCCAATCTAAGCAGCTTATTCAGAAGTCTATTATGTTGTAAGGAAAGGAGGCTCTGGATGGTTTTTGTTTTTGTTTGGACTTAGGTCAGAGCCTCCCATCTATAGTGGAATGTGAGCTGGATGGTTTCTAAAGACTGGTACAGACCTTCTCAAAGGCAGCCATGGTGTGGGCTTGGGATAGGAGGCCTAGGGTGAGGTTATCGTGTTCAAAACCTTGTTCTTCTTTATCAGTGAATATTGATGCTGAACAATGAGGCCACAGACATTTTCTTACACTGACTGGGAACCTCAGTCTTCTCAGCTCCTGCAGAGTCAGAATCAGAGTCTGGGTGGGTTCTTCTCTATGGTTTTTTTTCTTTGTTTTTTGTTCTTTTGTTTTTGTTTTTGTTTTTTTTTTTTCATTTGAGCCTGAGTCAAATGAAACCATGAGTCAAAGGAACCCTGCAGACCTTCAGAGGATTTCATTCTAAAATCCAACAACCAAACACATTTATGAATGAAAACTATGTCATTGGTGAATGTCAGGAAACTGTTTCCAGTAGAGCTTTAGGGACAAACGCTAGAAGTGAGGCTCATTTCTAGATAACTGTCCCCTACAATTTACCTAGGCCATATGTAGGAAATGTCATCTTTCACCTTCAAAGATTTCTCACCAAAAATGAATCAGTCTTGCCTTTTTATGAATGAACATTGCTTGTGATAGAGTTTTTTGTCCCGATCATTATATCTGCTCCTTTACCTTTAAACCTCGTAAGCCTTCCACATTCTTTGAAGAAAATCCAGAATCTAAACACAGATTGCAAAACCATAAATGTGAATCAACCAACCGAACAGTTCATGGAGACTTCACAAGACAAGTTGCATTTCTTGAATTGTTGTAAAGTTGGTGCTTGTGATAACATCATAAATGCATAGTGCATGGCACTGTGCAGCTGAGAAGGTGAAGCCCACTGTTAGTAAACCGTGCATGCATAGTCTTGCCACTGCAAACTGGCTTTACCCATTTTCATGACCTGATCTTTGTAAAGATTTTCATGGTGAATGTCTGACTTATTGTAGAAAACACTTCAACCAGTTTCTTTTTGACTTCCACGAGATTAGGAGTTTTAAAAGTAGTAAATGATCCATTGCCAGGGAATAGCCAGAACTGAGTCATTACTGTAAATCTATTGTCTATTGAGGCATTTCAAGAGAAGATGTTTCCCCAGAAGGCCACTCTTCTGGGCACTGTTTGCCAGAGAAGATTGTGGGACTGAAACCTTGGCTTCAAAAGAATCAGTTCTTTGTGCTGCAGTGAGCCATAGCCACCCTGGTGGGAAAGCATTTCTGAGTCTCTTGATAATTTTGCATTGGACAGAAAAACAAAACAAAACAAAAACAAAAACAAAACGCCTTTCTTCTTTGCTGAACTTTGTTCTCATGTCTCAGGGAGATGCTAGACTCAGAGGCTCTTGCTTCTCCTCCAGTGGATGCCAGTATATGTATGAGAAGGGAAGAATTAGATTTTTCAACCTAAGAAAATGTAAAATGAAAGCCCATCATAAAAACAACAACAACAAAAATTATCAACAACAACCACCATCCCACACACCTCTTTCTTGTTTTAACTTCTAAGTCAGACAGACAATTGTTAAGCCTCCCCACAGGTCTCCCTGACTCTCCTACCCTCTCAGGCTTCCTGTCCTCTCATGATCCAGTCTGTATGGTCCCTTTTCAGGGATCCTTCCACCTCATTAGCGTCTCCTTCCATGCTACTGTGTTTTCCTTTTATTCTAGAATCTGTGTTTAATTTTCTGGCTCTCTCCTTTTATTCTTATTCGCCTTTTGTCAGCCCAGAGTCTTTTATTTTCTGTGTATTGTCATTTCATTTCTCTCTTGGTACTCATCGGCATTGTACAGTTGGCTTGCTTCTCCTTTCTCAGTTTGTAACTCCTTTCACCATATGTTATGCATCAAAACAACAACAACAAAGTGCCCCACAAAATGGTTGCTTATAATAACTCTACGCTGTAAATCAACGTTTACACTCTACAGTGCCAAAATCCCATTATAACTTTGTTTCCTTCAAAACTTTCTATGGAAAATGATATCTATTATTTTTTTTCAAAAAAAAAGAAAAGAAAAAGAAATAGTTGTTCTTCTCTCATGGCAGTGGTTGCCTGGTGACCTTGGGATGAGAGTCCTTTTTTTGGGTTCTGATCACATTTTGTTGCTTTGCCTATAGTATTCTCTTAAGGAAGTCACAGTATTTATTTAATTATTAGTGTCTTCATCTCCTAATGTCAAAAGGAGTACTTTCGTGCAAGTCAAAAGTGCATCTTCATCTAGTCACACTAGTCAGGGCTCCCTCGCTCCAGAATGTCCTAACGCAAAGCTGACTTTTTAAAAACAGATTTATTTATTTATTGTGTGTATATGAGTACACTGTCACTCTCTTCAGACACACCAGAAGAGGGCATCAGATCCCATTGTAGATGATTGTGAGTCACCATATGGTTGCTGGGAATTGAACTCAGAACTTCTGGAAGAGTAGTCAGCGCTCTTAGCCACTGAGCCACCTCTCCAGGCCTGACAAAAACAAAAAACAAACAAACACTCAAACAGAAACAACTCAGGATTCTGCAGTGATGTGGGCAAAGCAGAAACTAGCTATTCTCCCAGTGTAGGCTTTACTGATCAGTGGAAACCTATTTTAACAAGAGAAGTAGGTGAGATAATTTGCTAAATGAAAACAGTTGTGAAACTGCTTCTTACATGCCAGAGGAATTCCACAGAGAGATTCCATGCAACACCATGCTCTTGGGTGTCCTTGCAGATCAACAAACCCCTCACCTGTGGGAACGGAATTTTAATGCTCTAGGTGGTCTTCCCTGGTAGATTGTCTTCTACTGCAGTAGCCCTTGGAACATTTACTTCCTTCCTAGCTATCAGTGCTGCCTGTTCAGGGTTGTAATTACTATGAAAAGAGGACCACCAGAATAATTTTAAAAAAGCTGCTTAAGCCCACTAGAGTTTATTCTGGGGAGTTAAAAATCATTGAAAATTTGCTGTAGATAATTTTAGATTACTATATAGAAACAAAAAGCCATGCTTATGTCAAATCTGTTTTCTCAAGACTCACTCAGATATTTTCTAATAATGGGGGGGGGTGTTTGTACTAAGAGAGGGAGGGAAGAATGTGGCATGAATTCCCTACAGAACTGCAGGCTGTGGTAGATACACTGGTGGAATGGTTTCATTCATTATCACCCGGTGCTGATGTTGACAGGTTACTGAACATTAAGCACCCAGCTATTTTTAATTATTTCATGTTGTTGAACTGCAGTTGATTTACGAAAAATTGAAACCAACAGGTTTTTCTCCTTAGCTCGCCATTATAGTCTTTAATGTGAGAACTGGGGAAGGAATAGTCATAAACCAACTTGTCACAAGAGTGGAGGGAATGTCAGTACTATTAAGTGGAGCTTCTCCTACGTTGTAGTCTCTCAAGCCAGGCCTTAAGAAACCATGTCATCAATTCGCTGTTTGGAAAGTTCAAATGTTTTCCACTAGTAGTCACTGAGACACCAAAGTAGGTGATGACATTCCTGGAGTGAGCGAATTGCTTGATCAAAATTAAGGAAAAATTATGGGTAAGTGGTTTTTGTGTACTTAGCATCCTCTTTTCTCTGTTTTCATGCTCTGAATTACTTCTCCTTTATTAAGTTTAGCCAAGGAGCCAAATTTCTGTCAGTATTGGAGGCAGGGGTGTTCCTATGGTGTTATGTTGACAAAAAAAGATATTTGGAGTAATGGCTTGCCGGTCTGTTGTTGAGTGTTACTCCAGGAGGTTGTGACAGAGAAACACTAATTTTGTAGGCCATCTTTCTTTCTCATCATCAGCAGAATCCCCAGGTAGAATCTTTGGAAAAAGAATCTGAGGAGAGTCTCTGGTAGTTATGTGAGTCCTACCTCACAGTTGCAGGGCATCACATGAAACGTGAACAAGTGTATCTTCCTCAGTTTAAGCTCGCTCTAGTCAAAAGTAGAAAACATTTGAGCATATATTTTTGATTCTTGACACCTCTTTGGGTCCCCTTGTTCTCATTGCTATATCAGTGGGACATGTTTATAAACAGAATATCTGAAATTCCTCCAGGTACTAGGTTATCAGCCTTCATTTATTTGGACAAAGTCATAACTATGCTGACATCCTTTTGTCATTATCACACTCTTGGTTTTATATTATAGGATAGATTTTCTTCTCTTGAGTCTTTTTTATCCATTTTTTTAAAAGAAGAAACAAGTTTAAAAGCTTTTAAACAAAACTTGAATTAGAGTATAACAGTTTTGCCCGTTTTTAATTTTTTTTAATTTTGGGAGAAAATCCAAAATATTTCCTGAATTATTTCTCATTTTGAAAGATAAGAACTTAAACTGAAATTTATTCTTGTTAACATTCTTATTTATTTATTTTGTGTAGTTTTGATTGTGTGAGAGTACATGGGTGCTATACAGAGGTTGGAGGACAAGCTGTGGGGATCAGTTCTCTCCTTCTACTATATGGGTCCTGGGATTACACTCTGGGTGCCAGACCTGGTGGCAGGTGGCGTTACATGTTGAGCTACCTTAATGGCCCTGAAATAAAATAATTCTATAAGTAAGCCAAGGTTTTTCTGGTTTTGGTTGTTGATATTTTTTTTTTTTAGAACTTTGTAATAGAACCTATGTTTCTCCATGTTCTGTTTAGATAGATGAAGGGAAACTGCTGACTGTTGCAGTGGAATGTTCTAGAAACAGAGCTCAAATGTGAAAATCAAGCAAATCCCACCATTCTTTCCTACCACTTTGATCTCTAAAGTCTTTCATATTTTTCTAAACCTTTGAAACCAAAGTATGTTAAAATTTAGCTATGTTAAAAAAAAGCAAATAACTCCCTTTTTCTTAGAATCAATCTTTAGTTACAAAAATATGATTGATTTTTATAAATGTCTTTTTTAATAGGTCTGGAATCTTTCAGATTCGAAATTGGTGACACTTTCTAAATACATATGCCTGGTGTTTGATTCATTTTGTTTTCCTGGGGATGTCAAAAGCAATGAGCTTGAAGTTGTGAGCTCATTCTACAAACCAGAGGGACGCTCAACACCAGAAACTTCCATGGCTTCATTTCATTATAAGTGTGCTGCTAGATTGTGCTATAAGCACTTCACTTGAACATTCTCTAGCTTTATGACAACCCCTGTTCTCTGTGACAGCATGGACAATTTAAAGAACAACAGTAGGCTTGGTCCTCATTCAAGTATAATTTCTCTTGAGAGCGTTTGGAATTTGCAGTGGGTTAATGAAAATGTCAGTCACTATTCCAGTTCACAAGGTTTCTCCTAGCTAATGAAATTTTTCCACGACTCCCAGGCTTAAGGGGGAAATATGCAATAATGGGCCCAACATTTGAAATGGGTGGCTTATTTTTCCCTTCTACTTTTCAAATATTTATCTTTGCTGCACGATTGGCATGAGGGTGGCTGAGATGTTGGTCAGATCTCTAAGTCACACTGTCTAGGAACCAGAGACTGCATCAATCAGAATCTTAACATATATGTTAACATGTGTTACACCATTCCATGTTCAGGAGTCTGCCATGAAGCAAAGCTAAACCCATCCTCTCTCCCCAGAAGCATTGAAGGCAGCAACAGTATTTCTTCCTCCATGAGGTCCAAACCCCCATCTTTAATGCTCTGCCTTCTATTCTAATTGTTTGTCATATGTGATAGACACCTGAGAAGGCCAAGATTTTTGTTGCTGCAATGACAAAACACTATCTTTATTGTTGTTATTTTCTAGTGATTTTGCTTTCAGAGAACCTTGAGGTAAGAGGAGAATAAGTAGGAAGGTCCAAGAACATGGCAATGGTAAAGATTTCAGACTTTGGCAGGTGGGCATTGGGCTGTCCAGACACACCCCCGAAGAATAATTTTTAGGATGGATGATTCCTAATTGTTTCTTATGGACTAATACACCACAGAACAATTTCATTCCATTATCTACAACAGGAATGTCCTATAACACTGTTTCCAGAAGTGGTTGTGAGTGTAGAAATGGGTCAGCTTGGAGTGAATGAAAGTTGTCTTCAGTTCTCAAATCCAGTTTGTGGCTATAAGTGAATTAGCTCCTAGTGGCTATAGATAGTTCTTGGAGAATAGTGTACAGTTGGTGCTGAAAATTGCTCTGGGACACATAAAAGTCAAGGAGAATGGAAAAGAATAGCCTAAGGAAGAGTTAAATGCCTAAGGGTATTGGGATGAGAGCAAATCACTGCAGGAAGGAACTATTGGGCAGTGTCATTGGCGTCAGCCTTAGAGATGCAAACCTTTAACCCATGCACTCAGGAGGCAGAGGCAGAGACAGAGGCAAATGGGTCTCTGTGAGTTCAAGGCTAGCTTGGTCTATAGTCAGTTTCCAGAGAAACCCTTTCTCAAAAGACCAACCCAATCCAACCTAACCCAAACAAACTAACAAAAAACATGAACAAACTGGGAAAGGCTGGTGGTCTAAGGGGTGTATATGGAGGATGGGGTGTGTGTGTGAATCAGATATTCTATGAGGACTCACTCTGCCTTCATTAACATTTGGGGTAGCCAGTTACCAACATGCATTTGTTGAACCTGATAGTTCCTAATTTCAACTGTGCTTAATAAGAGTTTTACTGCCGTTGCTAAGTTTAAGGAGTCTGTTTATAACGCAGTGCAGATGAGAGGTCTTGCAAAAATATATGATTTGTTTTGGCAAACCATCTTGAGGGAAGATTATCATGGTAAAAAATATCGAATAACATGTAGCATTCTTTCCATTTCTACCTTTCTGACATATCGCAGACATAAATTACAATTCTGGCCTTCAATTCACCCTCAAATAGCTATCTGGCTTCCTTTCCCACTCTCTGAAGATGAAAGGAAGGATGAGATTATCCATAAGGTGTGAGAAGGTCTCCTGCTTTGGTTACCGAGGAATCTTGCATTTCATCTATTCTGCAAAGCAGAATACTTTGGGAACACTATGGGAAATCATTTGATGGGCAGACCAAGAGATGAGAAGCATAAGGAAAATCAACCACACGATATACTACTTTAAAAGAAATAGTCTGTGAGTGGATTTTAAATGTTGCTCTAAATACACAGCTAAATACTTCCAATGACCATTTTCATGGAAACCAAAGTAACTCATCAGCCCCTAGTGTATTATCTCTACTATGGCCTCAGACAGTGAACTAAAGAAAGCTGTCTTTTGTCTCCAAGTGTCTATCTTGAAACCTGGGAGAATTTCTAGCAGTGTATTTTGTTACCACTGTGTTACACCAGGAGATTATCTGGGGGAAATAACAGTAAAACCTACAAGTAACTAGGTGGGAACTATTGTTTCTCTATAAAAAGAAAGGGAAGTCCTGGTCTAGGCTCCTTGTTACTAGGACTTGGCTAGATTTGCAAATTCCTGGATCTCACAGACTGGTCTCTCCATTTGAAGCATTGACCTGGGAAACACACATTTCTTCTTTGTGTTTCCTCTGGCTCACTCCAGCCACCTCTATCTTGTAGGTGTCCTCAAGAACAGCTTTGGAGGAGGGCTGGGTGAAGAGAGAGGACACAAGGTATAGTTCTTCTAGTTTAAATTAGGATTTCAAATGCAAAGAGTCTTAGTCATGGAAAACAAAAGAGCAGTCTCATTTTAGACACATCGAGAATCTCTGTTGGTTAAGCATGACGAATCTCACAAGAGGCACCAGACGTTTTGGGGTGTGAAGTTTGAATCTGTACTGTTTGACATCTGTTTGGCTGCCATGACCTTCAATTTAGCAAAATGTGGAAATTTCATTATGGTGTTCTACCCATATAATGAGGAAAACTACATCTGTCTCTGTCCCAGATCCCCAAAGCAATGCAGCCTTAACCACACTTTCCTATATAGCACGTTACACACAAAAAGCAAATGAAGACATTGGCTCCCTGAATGCCAATATAAATTAAGTTTCCTTTCTTGTAAAATGGAAACAATATCAAGACCCATTGGATATCACAGATCTCTTGAGCAGAATAAAAAGACTTCATTAAAGTGTGACGTAGCTAAACGGACTTCCTTCTCACTGTACATCTAAGCTTGAATGATCCTTCCCTCAGGCATAACCACACTTACTTTTGGTGATAGTAACTCTAATGCAGACAGTGGTCTCTCATATGATGTGACATAGAAAGTATTCATTTGAATGTGTGACGTTGAGGAGGCTGTTGCAGGTCACTTGAAATAACTCACTTGTATTATTAAGATATTGCCTTTAGCCAATGGAACACAAGTGTTGAAATATTTTATGTTATCTTCAACTCTACAGTCTCCAAACCTTAGGACTGAGCAGTAGTTGAACCCAAGTAACCCTGTCAAGAGAGACTGGTAAAGTTTAGAAGTAGACTGGGATGTCCAACAATGAGGTTCTGCTGTCATTTCATCTGTATGGGGATTATAGTACCCAGCAGCCTGTACAACTCTCCATGCTTGGTCCCGTTGTTGCTCATAGGTTTATAAAGTTTTCTGTGCATATGAAGACATTTTTTCTTTTCATTCCTATGGGTTTGGCTTCACTGAAAAGTCAGTTGTGGAGCCAAAATACCAGAGAGGCTATTTTTATATAAGAATTAGTTTATCTTGTGATTGGGACTGTGAGGGGAAGGGGAAAGCTACAAAAGAGTCTCCAGATATCTGGTTTAGCTGATTATTGAAATCAACTTGAGAACTTTAGATATGAACTATTTAGACAATGAAAAGCAGCAAAGATCTAGTAGCTGTGTTTTGCTCTGACACTGGTGGTAAGTTTATGTTCTCACAATCTTTCCAGTAACCTGAGGTATGAACAGGACACCAAAATGCCTGTATGTGGCTGAGCAGATGGTTTTGTACCTGATGTACTTGTTGAGCAAGCACTGGGACCTGAATTCAAATATTCAGCACCCATGAATAAAAGCTGTATGGTGCTGTAATGTGATTCCAACAATGGAAGACAGAAATAAAGGAATCTCAGGGTCTGGACATCCAGAATGTCCAGAATTAATGAGTCCCATGTTTAGTAAGAGAGCCAGTTTGAGGAAATAGGGGAGAAAGAGGTAGAAAACAGCTGATATGCTTGGCCCTCCACCTGCATGTGCTCACCCCCACCTCATCACACGTAAGGTTGGAGTAAGCACATTCAACACACATACATACACACATACACACACACACACATCATACAAACACAAATGTTACCATTAAAAAATATGAACATCAGTGGATATGTTTTTATTCAGTTAATGCTCTGCAGATGGCATAGTTCACCCTGGAAATGATTTGAATAGTTCACCTTGGTGACTTAAAACAGCATCTCTTCCAAGTGTCTATGAAAATGAAATGCTATAAAGATAATCTAACTACACATGAATATGACAATGCTCACTGTTGTTCATCAGAAAAGTGGACTCTGGGAGACTGGAGAGATGGTTCAGAGGTAAAGAGCACATACCATCTTACAGAAGATCTGAGATGAGTACCCACTTTAAGCGGTTCACAACCACCTATAGAATGACTCCACTCCAGGGAGTGCTGACACCTCTGGCCTCAGTCGGCACTGGACTCATCAGCATCTCCCCACCAGCATGCACACAATTGAAAATAATAAAAAATAAATATTTAAAAAAGAAAAGCAGCTTCCAGAGTTGGGGATGCAGTTGAGTATTAGACTTCACATGTAACAAGTCCTGGGTTCAATCTCTAGCACTGAGCAAATAAAGACGTCTCTGTCACCATTATGTTTCTTTCACACAATTGAACTGAGGAAATATAAATGTTCAGCTTTGCTTAAAAATGACATTCTAAAGCAGTTTTTGGCCTATGATATGTAATCACCAAAAGGCCAGCTTGTTCAGGAGGCAGGAATGGACAACTCTACCCCAGTACGGGTGAAATCAGTACAAGATCTGATGTAAGTAGACACAATGGCGTTGGGAAAGAGTGTTAGCATTAATAAACAATCCTGAATTGGCAAACTCCATGGAGCACTGGAGTCTCTGGTTAAGCACTGGGGTCATAATAAAGCACCACTCAGTATAATCAGCCCTTTACTGCTAAGGCCAATAAACTTATTAATGAAAAAAAAATGCAATCCAGCAGACATTATACATGAGTGTACGGTTCTCAGAAATAAACTACAACTCAGCTCTGGAAACAAGAAACTAATCCAGTTGACCACTTAAAGAAGGTGGTGGGTTATCTTGTCAAAAAAAAAAATAAAAGAGCCCTGAATTTTTATAACAGTGTACAATTTAAAGACCTTTGAAAATCTCCTGTGACCTCTGAGTAAAAAGGCATCCCAGGAACTCAGACAAGGGCTGTTTTTTTCATGTGGGTCTTCCTTGTCTCCCTATTAAAATAAAAGGAACCAGAGGTTCCTGGAACACTTGGGATGGTCTCCATGATGGATCACTCTAAGAGGAGCATAGTTTATTTTCACAAATCAGCTTTAGTTTTTTCTATGAAATGAATGAACAAGAAGCTTATTAAAGTGATCATAAAAATCCGTCTTGTTAATTGTTTACACAGTGATGGTGACAATGTGTGACGGTTTGATGTATAGAGAGTATATACTTGCTGACATCGACATCAATTACAGTGGAAGAACTTGACAATTCTTCAACCATTCATTCTTGTATCCAAGATAGATGTAGAACTCACAAAGAAATAAAAATAAAGGTCACTTCTCTCTAGATGCCAGAGGTTCCTGAATCTTGTTTAATGGTGCCCAAAGAAATGTAAGCTGACATAAAAGATAAAATGACTGAGTGAACTAAACTTATTTTATCAGAGACCAGAAAAATCAATTACTATTACAAAATGGAATTAAATCATCAAAGAAGACCCTAGTGTGAACATCATTGACTTATCATAATTTTTTATTTCCCAGCTCTATGAAACATAAATGAACAAGAGTATTACATTATAGCATTATTAAAGCAAATGTTTCAAAGAGATTGGATGCAATCATTATTATGAAACAGTAATATATTATTTTTGTTAATTCAGTGCAGATATACAGTAGGGGCAAGTAGGACTGTAGTATATATGTGAGAGACAGCAATCCAGCAGCCGACTTTGCCCTCCTTTAACCCTTGTTGTGAACACCGTAATTTTTTGTTTAGCTATTTCTTCTGTCATGATAAAACATCCAAAAAAATGTTTATACTGCTCGTTCTTACATATGTGTAATTAAGCTTCAGTCATCTTTCTGTCACTTCCTTTTTCAGAAGAAAGATTCCTCTCTCAGTGACTCCATGCCACTGACATATACTTCCTATTTCCTCAATGTTTACACGTGCTTGCCATTTTTAGCTTGCCCTATGTTGAGCAGGTCATCTGGACATCCTCTGCTAATCTTTTAGCTTGAGTCTTCTCTCCAGTGGGAAAAGTAGGGTTGTTCTAATCCTTGGCTGGTTTGCTTTTGTTTATCAAGTTATTTTTCTGGTATCCTCCTCCTCCTCCTCCTCCTCCTTCTTCTTCTTCTTCCTCTTCCTCCTGCTCCTCCTCCTCCTCTTCCTCCTTCCTTTTGTTCTTCTTCCTCTTCCTCCTTCTTCCTTCCTTCTATATTCTTCTTTTTCTTCTTCCTCCTCCTTCCTCTTCTTGTTCTCCTTCTTCCTCCTTTTTCCCTTCCCTTTCCCTCCCTCCCTCCCTCCCTCCCTTCCTTCCTTCCTTCCTTCCTTCCTTCCTTCCTTCCTTCCTTCCTTCCTTCCTTCTTTTCTCTTTTCCTGTGTGATTTATCCTTCAGTTACTGTTTAAAAAAGCTAGGCAGGAGAAAACATCTTTTTCTACCTACACTATTTATGAAAGCTTTCCTAGGTATGGCACTTTGGATGAGAATCACTTTCCCTTGAGATTTTAATGATGTCACCTTACTCTCATTTTTGCTCTTTTGAAGCCCCAAGGCTATTTTCAGTGCTAACTTCACATGTGGGATTACCTTTTCTCTCTTTGGAAGCTTTCAGTATCTCTTTATTTCCAGAGTTTTGAAATTTATCCCCAATATGTTCTTACTCCATTATTTACTATACTAGAAATTTAATGGAGTTTTCAGCTCAGAACACAATGTTCTCTGTAATTACTGTATGTTTTATTTTCTTACATTAGTTATGTGACTCTTTAGTCCCTTCATTTTTAGCTATCTTTATTTCTAGAGGCCTCCAGTATTTAGATATCTTTCTCCAATTAAAAAAATTATTCAAGCTCTTCCCTAAATCTCTTTAATTTTATGGTTTTCTGGTGTGTCTTCTGGATCATATGTGAAATACAAAACTTTAATTTTCATCTTTTTAAATGTCAAGAGCCCCCTTCTGTTCTTAGAATCTTCCACATCAAAGCACTAGTATTATTTCTTTTCTTGTTTCATGGGATACAGTAACACCTTTGTTTCATCCTCTGAAGACATCATTAGTTTCTTTAAAGGATTTATGCTAGACACTTCATGCACATTTCAGCTCATCCTTTAGAGAAGAACTTATTTCCCAAGACCACCTCCTGTGGGGTAGTGCCATATGTAAAGATGGGAGGTTGTGAGTCCATCTTGGGCTAACCTGGCCTGATTCTGAAGAGCTGTTCAAGAGACAGTGATGGAAGATGAAGCTGTTACAAAGTGAGATTGGTATTGGCTTCTTTCTTGACTTGCCCCTTCTTGCTTTGTCTCCTTAAGATACACCTCAGCAAACACTTCGTATGCACAAGTCAATTTTAGGGTCTATGTCACAGGGAATCAAAGCTGTGGTTGCTTTTCTTCATAGAGTATATCTGCTTTTTCTGAATTATACTTATTTTGTTTATTTTAAAGCCCAACTTCTGTTCATTCAAGGCTTTCTAATCAACTTTATTTTAAAATAGCATTTACTGGGAGATTGAGAATACATTTTATTG
This sequence comes from Grammomys surdaster, assembly GCF_004785775.1. Classification (NCBI taxonomy): domain Eukaryota; kingdom Metazoa; phylum Chordata; class Mammalia; order Rodentia; family Muridae; genus Grammomys; species Grammomys surdaster. The sequence continues at coordinate 5,649,132 of NW_021604616.1, read as the reverse complement.
ATGTTTTGTTTTGTTTATAATCACAAGGTAGAAAAACTGAGGAAACTAGTTGTTTCTTTGGTACTTGCAGATCTTTTCCCATGGCTAGACCATTTCTCCCTGGGTGGCAAAAACAAGCCTCATTAGCAGCTTAAGTTGTTGACCTGAATTTTAAAAAAGTCAACTATATATATTTTGGCATAAGATTGGGGCAGGATTTGCTACAATTTCTAACATGTTCCTGGTAAACATACCACTACTATTTTGTTCAATGATGTTTTCTTAACATTGATGATCATAAAATAAAACTGTTGAAAAACTCTGAAAATATGTCTTATGATATCAAATATTCAGGTGAGATTTACTTCTTTATATAAAAATAGAAAGAACATCCTAGCTAGTAGAGAGATTCAGATTTCTCTTAATCTCTTATGATAAAATTATATGTATTCTCAATAATTGTTTTAAAATAAAATTGTGATTTGTCATCATTGAATGCCTGATTTGTATACCTATTGTATATATCCATGTGGGTTCATGTAAATATCATTCAGGTGAAAAGGATTGTGAGTGGTAATAATTTATAAAGCCCTCTATTGAGGCAGAGGTAACCCAGGGATTATTATAAAGGCCCGTATTGGGGTAGAGGTGGGAATAACCTGGGGTGTGGCACTGGAAAGTGATCTGGAACATTTTGTCTGTTCTCATACAAAATGTCAACTAGCTTTTTTCCTATCAGCTTTCTTACTCTTGGAGATAAACTTATAATATTCTTTTTAGGGATTCATAGTAAAAATTGTTTCTTGTATAATCTGCTCCTCTGTGAATTAATGGAGCTGTCTCTTTTCATCTAAGTGAGATATACAATATTTCATTTTTCATGATTTTGTTGAAGTAGCTTACCTGCTTTGTTCTCTGAGTCTATTCTCTTTGATTGTGTATATTCATATCTTTTTAAATTTCAGTATTGTCATTTAATGGACTTTATAAGAGGGACACACACCCATGTTTTGCTTGAACACATGTGAAGCCACCAGTGTCATGTCAACCTCAGGTGACAATGTTGACTGGATTCTTTGATTCTTTTAGAAGTATTTCTCACCTGGCTTCTACTGCATTACATTTGCCTGTTTTTTTTTTTTTTTCTGCTTGGTTTTTCATTTTCACAGTGTGATTTACAATCTTTTATTTCTTCCAAAACAAAGTATTTGTGATAAAGATCAAAATATGACAGTATTAATTGATAAGTTAACCCAAGCACCTGATGTCTTTATATGAAAAATTAGAAGACAGAATGCTGGATATCATACAGTACAAATGCTAATGAATTATATGACAGTTCATGGAAGAAACAAACCCCTCAAAGCTTCTCAAACGCAAGAAAATAACAACTCAACATTGTTTTTTTGCTTTCATGAAGTAATGAAGTCAAGCATTGGCAAATAAGTTTAATTTAATATTTTAGTGATTAAGGGATATGTGGGGTTGTAGTGTGCATGTGGGTCCATTATTGGGTTGAACTGTGGGCCCTGCATCTGCCCCCCAAGGGACTAGGGCTGCGGCTCAGAGGGACAGAAGCGCAGGAACTTGACTGTTCACTCCACACTGGCTCTGGGTGGATGTGGGGTTATAAGAAGCAGCAGGACTCCACTCTGGGTGGAAGAACACAGTCTGAGGTCCCATGAGGAGGAGGAGAAGCTCTGGCTGCATCCAGCGGGGATGAGAGTCTTGGTTGCGGTGACTCACTTGGCTGGGTCTTGGCTGGCTCGGCTTGCATGGGTTTCTTGGGCTAGAAACTTAGAGAGGTCATCTGCGAGAGATTAGGTGGTGGCTCAATAGTTGAAAACCTTCTCCACGGTTCCCCATGATGGGTCCCAAAGAGGAAAAATAGGCTATGGTCTTAAGATATTTATTGCCGTGGTAGAAAATGGATGAAAACTATACCCTGGTATTCTCAGGGCGGGCCTAAGGTAAATACCTTTTGTAAGGAGGAGGGTCTGGGAAGGAATATTTAATTGGCTATGTCCCTCTGGCTTTTAGGTATCTCATTAATATGGAAATCTGTCTTGAGGCTCTGTGGCCTGTAGTCACGACTTCTACCTGTGAAGGGGCTAGTAGGAATGTCCTACTTGACGGAAAGGTGTGGAACGATGGAGGTCTTCGGCCTCCTGTCAGAAGCCTAGGGTCTGGGAGCGTGGCAAAATGTATGTTATCCCTTGTAGGGAAACCTGTGCGGTCTCTGACCATCTCTAGCTAGTGCTTGACTAGAAACCATGCTGTCCTTTCATGGTCCTACAGGGATAAAGCTGTTTTAAAACACAGATAATGAAACTATTTTATTGACTACTGATCTATGAACTACATATTACACATATTTTATTTGATCCTCTTAGATCATCTGCCCAGACTACCTAATTTGAGAGTACTCATTAAAAGAAGAAGGTACACACACCTAGAAAGCATGAGGATCTGAGTTTAATCCTCAGATTCACATGTGAGAAAGAGTTGGGCACAGGAACATTTGTTTGTAATCCCAGCACTGGGAAGATAGTGACAGATGAATATGTGGGGATTATGGACCAGCCAAATCCTCTTGTCATTGAGCTTCAGGTCATTGGGAGACTCTGTGTCAAAAGAACAAAGGTGAACAATTCCTGAGAAATGACTCCAGAGGTTGATCTCTGGCCTCTAAATTCATGCACATTAATACCCTCCCATGAACACACCGTCCCCCACACACATTGGAATACACACATACACACATGCATACACAGTCGTGTATGTCTTATAGCACTGAAGTCCAAATGAAGTTCAGGTGGATAAATATTATATATAACAGACAAATAACTTTTCTTTAAGGTCTAAGCTCCAGCAATGTTGTATTTCTTAGCTTAGTTACTGTAGAAATCTTAGTGAGTCTGGGTCAGAGCTGTAACACATGGAAGTCAGACTGATACGTATGCTTTCAACACAATTGCAAAGTTGCCAAGTGCTCATCTATTTTTATTCAACATTCACATACTCATGCAGTGAAAAGAGGCTGAGACAGATCTGATGCTCTAGCCGTTGGCCACATTGTTCCAGAGGTTATGAGTCCTGGGACTTGCTTGTCTTAATCTGACTGCTAAAGTTCTGTCCCATTGTCTTTTCGTGAAATAGGAACATGGCCTGCATGGCAAAGCCCAACTAATTATAGAACTTAATTTAATAGTGTAATGCGCAAAGGGTATTCCCTGAACAGTAAAATCTTTTGTTTAGAAATTTTCAAACAAATTATATTTTACTTTATGTTTTATTATTTACATAATAAGTATTTACAAGAACACAGTTTTCTCAACATTTGAGCCCCGTATTGTTCCATAAATAGGACACACATTTGGAAGGATGAAGCTTTCTTTCTACTTTAAGGAACATTTTAGTGATTACCTTTGGTTGCAAACACAAAACACATTTACTGCTTGATGTTGTTCGGATCTTGTCCTGAATTATTTGTGCAATCCTTTCTGTAAGGTTGATATTGAAATAATATTAATGAAAACAGGAGGCAGAAACCTATTAGGCCATTTAAAGTAAAAAGACCCCGAAGAAAAAAGACAACTGTTTTGTTTTTTGGCTTAACGCCAGAAATGCCCAAAGGGCTGCGGGCAACTTCATCTTCACAGAAGACCAGAGAAGCCAGACGTGTTTGAGCTGAAAATGTCTCTGATTCTGTCATGGCTAGATGTTAGAGCTGCCAGAAGGAGTCTGTTTTTTCCTTATCTAGTTTCCCCTAAAGCAGGAAAATACTTTTTTTCCAGGAAGTAATACTGAGGACAGGACTGAAAACACAATGCAGACCTGGAGTGAGAACTGGATTAACTAGCTGTCTTCCTCTTCTTTTCTTCATTTAGAAAAGCCTTATTAATTTCAAGGTAGTGAGGCTCAATGGTATCCGACTTCCAGTGATCCCACCTGCTGCAAAGGCACTCTGAAGTTTCCATTTTTTAAAGCTCTCTGTAATAACATACTTCTTTCAAAAACCCACCTTAAACTCTCAAGACAAGAACCAGAAAGCCACTGGCTTGGGGTAGCTTTGGTCAGCATGAGGTTTCTGGGAATTTACCATTTCAAGCTAAACAAGAGAGCAGAGAAAATAGCTACTGCTTTCCAAGACACAATGCTGTTCCTGTGTAAATCTCACCTGTAAAAACTGCTTTTCATTAAGATTCTGTATGTGGGTGAAGTTTCCCTATTTCTCAATAGAGCTGATAAGAAAGTCTGACCTGAAATTTCTATCTTTCCTTCAGTAACCATGAACCATAATAGTTGGAAGTACACATGATTGCCATTAGCTTTACTCCTGCCTCTAGTTCTAATCCCCTTGGAGATACTCTCACTAATATTGTCTACCCAGTTTCCATTAGGCTACTTCCAGTAATGGGGACAGCTCCAATTTAAGCATTTTAGGTTTCTTCTGTTGTTTTTATCTTAATGTAAGTTTCTACTTACCAAGAAGTTTATGGATTGGATCAAGGAATAAGAAGAATTTACTTTAAAAGTTCAGGAATGTAAATTCTTTGAGTGACCTCCGACCTAATTGAGAGGCGTACCATTGTGAAGGTGAGGTTGTGCTTGTGGCTGTTAAGAGGAGAGCATCTTAGCCTTATTGGTTCTCAGGTGGGAAGCATGTACTTCCCAAAGCTATGGTGGATATCAGCATCTTGCCAGTTTAACATATTTTTAGACTTGATCTGTTTTGAGAGTTGAGACAGTTGGTGTAGCTTCCTGAGCTAGAGTTCTTATTGCCTTTACTTGACTTCCTTCACAGATTCCTTATTGTAATGACTTTTGATCCACGCTCAGGGACAAGGAATATGGTTTGCTAAAAGTACAGCAAGTCCTGTCTTCAGGCAGCCTTCCACTTCAGCATAGAACTTGTTGGGGTAAGGAGAGACGTCGAAAAGAGATATACACAGTTCCCATGACCAGTAGATTTCCTGGTAGCCTTTTCTGCAGGGATTTGGACTCCCCCCCCCCCCCCGCCACCCCCATGCCACTAGAGTCTAGCAAAGGACTGCTGTGCCTGGTGTAATGGGATTTGACTGGTGAAGACCTCAATGTTTGCCTTTTGAGCATTTTTTTTTTGTTATCCCTGCTTGTGAGCTCTGTGGCCTCGCATGTTCCAAGTGTTAAGCTCCTTCTTTGCCCACCTTGGTGACAATGTGACAATTTTCCTTCAGTTGCAAGATTACTGCCTTCATCCTTGGTGAAGGTAGGAAGATGGCTTTAAAAACTTACACTTAGTGAAATTATGTTGTGAACTATGTCTCATGGTGTTCTGAGGTAGCTTTGGCAAGGAAATGAATGGGAACTCTGTCTTCCACCCTCAGCTCACTGTAATCATTTTGCAGTTTCTACCTCATCGCCTGGAGTTGCATTTGCATTCTCTATCATTACAAAGCCCATGTTTGGGTTGGGATGTAGCTCAGTGGTAGAGTACTTCTCAGACTACTCAAGGTTTGGGGTTCGATCCTCAGCAAGGATAATAATAATTACAACAGCAAGAATGAACACGGATCCATTTCACACGGGACCACTGCCCTCCATGTATAAAAAGCTTTACCTCTCACTTAGTGAGATTTGTGGCTCCAAGAAGCTGGCCTAGCAAGGGAATTTACACACCCGTCTCCCAGCCTCTACAAACTCACACCCACACATTCAGACATCTTGCCTTGATTGAAGCCATTTCCTAATATAGCAGGGGTAAGATGACTTATTTTGAAAATAGAATTAAAACTTTCTCTTTTTAGGTGCAAGCACTGTTCTGGCACTACTGTCCAGCTTAAGCACATTAGTTTTTGTGGTCAAAGCATGAACAGAGTTCTGTGTTAACACAGTGTTCAGGTCACGATAAGGCCAAGAACTTTTTATGAGCCATGTCTTTCCAAAGAATACCCTAAGTGGATGGAACCAAGAGTAAGACCTTCTCCTGTAAACAGAGCCCTTGGGATGAGCTAGAGGGCAATTGGCCAGTGTGGGTAGAGGTGTTTGAGGTATTGTGTGGACCAAAATAATCCAGTCATAAAAAGCAGGAAATGAGTGGTTAAGTCACAAAGTGCCCAGCTCTCTGAAGACTTGAAGTGAAGAAGGGTCTAAGAGTGACTCACCAATTAGCCTTGCTAGGCAGCTTGGGATGGTGGGAGGCCCTTTGGGGAAATCCTGGGAAGTGCTAAGCACCTATGGACTTTATTGCTGTCTACAGGACAATGGGGTCAGACAGGGAGTTAAAAGGTGGTATTGTATGCAGAGCACCTGTTCTGAGAATTCATCATTATGAAACCTTCCCTGACCTTAAACCTGGCTTGCTTTCTGACTCTGATACCCCCTCAACTTCTTAAACAAGAATACAAGGTTAGGACAAGTGCTTCAAGGTGCTTTGTCCTTTTACTACATGGAGACACAGGAGAGGAAGAGAAAGCTGATACCACTCATCCTGGACAAGGGTGTTGTTGTAGTCAGGGTTTCTCTTCCTGCACAAACATGACCAAGAAACAAGTTGTGGAGGAAAAGGTTTATTCAGCTTACTCTTCCACACTGCTGTTGATCACAGCAGGTCAGGAAGCAGGAGCTGATGCAGAGGCAGTGGAGGGATGTTACTTACTGGCTTGCTTCCCCTGGCTTGCTCAGTTTGCTTTCCTATAGAACCCAAGACTACCAGCCCAGGGATGGCATCACCCACAATGGGCCCTCCCCCCTTGATCACTAATTGAGAAAATGCCTTACAGCTGGATCTCATGGAGACATTTCCTCAACTGAAGCTCCTTTCTCTGTGATAACTCCAGCTTGTGTCAAGTTGACACAAAACCAGCCAGTACAGGTGCTGAGCACAGTTCCTCACATAGACTGTGTGCTGTTTGACTAAAAATAAAGATGCTGGGATTCTGTTTTATTATCTGTCAAATGAGGGAACTGGATGAGATGTGATTTTGATATTTAAAATCATTAATAATACTTAGGTTTATTCATGTCCTAACATCTACAATTTGGCTTTATGTTTTCCCTTGAGCTAGGCTTAACAGAACACACTATCAGTGCTTTATCAAGGCATGCTGTGACACTCAGGGGTCAAATGGTTTGAAGGACAGCTAATACATCCCAGAAACCAGGGCAGCAATCCAGGTCTTTTTAATTTGGGTTCATTCTACACCTCTCAAATTTGGAGGCCAAGAGGGAATACCATGTCTTGTTTCCAGCTTTGCATTCCTTAGTAAATTCTGCTGACTGACTGGCTAATTATAAGCTTAGAAAGGATCATAGGCAACAAGGAGCTTACCTTCAGGTCCAGAGAACAATAGTGACAATAGTTGCAATTTCTGAGCTTTTCTAATGTGTCGGGATGATTACGTGTCTTACTCTAATTATTTGTTATACAGAGTTGCACCATTCATTTCTTTTTTAAAATTAAATTTTTTAAAGTCTACTTTATGTATATGAATATAGTGTCGCTGTCTTCAGATTCACTATAAAAGGGTATTGGATCCCATTGCAGAAGGTTGTGAGCCTCCAGGTAGTTTCTAGGGATTGAACTCATGATGTCTGGAAGAGCAACCAGTGCTCTTAACTGCTGAGCCATCTCTCCATCCCACACAGCATTAATTTCTAAAGAGGATGAACTGGAAATTCAGAATGGCAAGGCTTGCTACCAAGGAGGTACGGTGTAGGTAAGGGCTGTATGCCACAGGAAGATTTTTGAGTTTGACCTTCCTTCTCCTTTTATTTAGTTTGAGCCTTGGTTTTTTCCTTTCCCTACATTTTACTCCTTGTGTTAGAGCATAGACTCTTTCAGACTAAAGCTTAGACCCTTTTGGTTCTCTGAGATGATAGACAGCTCCTGAGCATGACTGCAGGCCCAACTAGTGTCACAGGAGGGTTCTGTGGGTGAAGAACCTTATTGACAGCTGTGAAGTATGTCCCTCTAAGAAGAGGGGCTCAGAAGTCATTAGGCAGAAATAGAACCAAAGCCCGCCTCACAAAGGATTTATCTGTCCATAAGCATGAGTCAGAGACAGCAGCCTGTTTGGGAGCAAGCAGAAAGGAATGACAGATATTTCAGGGAAAAATCATGTTTGATAGCTGGGTCCATCTCCTGGCTTTCCTGAGACATTTGCTCAAGGGAATGTCTTCTGATACTGCCACAGGGGATGATGTTCTGCATGCTCAAGGGGGTGTCTTCTGATACTGCCACAGGGGATGATGTTCTGCATGCTCAAGGGAGTGTCTTCTGATACTGCCACAGGGGATGATGTTCTGCATGCTCAAGGGGATGTCTTCTGATACTGCTACAGGGGATGGTGTTCTGGATGCTCAAGGG
>NW_021604616.1:5628655-5640793 GCF_004785775.1 Grammomys surdaster | reverse complement strand
TGCTCAAGGGGGTGTCTTCTGATACTGCTACAGGGGATGATGTTCTGCAAGATCAAGGTTTGATTTCTACTACTAGCTTGATAGAATGGGAACGTAAAAACCAGACAGTAATTCAAGAAAAATTAAAGTGATAAATGGTAACATAATTGAAATAACAGTTAGAGATACATGGTTTACATAGAAAAAAGATTTCACAACACTTTAAGAGGAGAAAAACAATAAGAACGCAGAGTCCTTATTCACTTTTCAATTCTCAGGCACACTGAGCTCCAAAGAACTTGTGCTGGGAGTCTACGGGGGCATGGAAGTGTCTATCTACTTATATTGGTGATATATAAACTATAGTTTTATTGTCTGCTAATTTCATTTACCTTAATTTAAATTGCAAAATTATTTAGTTTTAATATTATGAGCTGTAAGTACAACAGTCCTAAATCTGTGCACATATTCAAGAAGTATCAGGTATATGTCATGGCTTATATGTGGACATATTCAAGTAGTAGCAAGAATATGTCACATGCATATTGTGGGGTCTGGAGAGCATCCCACTCTTCATGGCTCATCAAAGTTTGAAGACTATTCTAGCTTAAAGGAATAAGTCCAGTGTAGCTATTAAAGGTCTGAACCCTCTGCCCATTCTAAAATGTAAGAAAGAATGTGATGAGAAGCCAGCCTTCCTCTGCTTATCCTACACCCAGGTTCTTCCATATGCTTTTCTAAATTAAAAACCAGTTCTGGTCATCCATAGTTAATTTTTCTACCTAATATTCTTTTATGCTATAGCTTCCTGTCTTCCTGGGTATATTCAATTGATTATTAATTAAGCAAATAGACAAAGCCCCAAAGTTAGATAGTACCTTAAGATTAATCCAACTTTCATCTGAAAGAAATATTTTAATTCGAAGTATTTTCATTATAAGAGCTTTAGGGGTTTTGCCTTTTCCTTGAGATCACAAAGAACTTTATACCTTACTAAATAACACAATGCAGCTTTAATAGGTCAGGGGAAAGGCCTCCATGTTCATTTCAGTTTAAATGATAAAGTCATATGTATCCCAGGTACAGAATAGCCATAATCCATTTCATTTACTTTCATCAAGACAAAGCTGTTGACCCCCTGCTAAGCCATGGAGAGACAAGAGATTTGTAGTTAAAACTTCAAAACCACTTGATTAAATAGGTTAATTGAATTTCTGGTAAAGAAAATTATTCAAAAGGTAGGGCATTGAATAAGAAGGTCACACCAGATAGTGAATTTGGGGTGTATAATATTTTTGTGTTGTTCAGGTAGTACTAAAATATAGTGTCATACACTGATAAATTCCAACGAAAAGTTATTTGGGAAAGGATTGTTCAACTCACACTGAGTTAGAAATCTCACAGCTCACTCCTGTTAGTTGCAATACCCTTAGTGTCATGTAGGGATTTTTTTCTATTTTCCAGTGATATTTTAATATTTAATCACTTTCCTGTTGGTATTTACTCTTGACACAGTTCCAAATTTCGCATTAAGGTCTTTGATTCTGAATGTTCCTCATGGTCTTTTGTTCTCTTGTTAGAAAAGCACATAAAGTACTGGATGAAATTAATGAACAATAATGAATTTTGAGTCTTAAGACTGCTATTTATCATAAGATTACTTACCTTTCTTGATTAAAACTTTATCTATAAATAAGGACTAGAGTAAAATGCGCTTAAAGAGACAAAACCATGGGTCAGGAGCTTGCAGTTCATACCCCACCTTTTAATTCAACATTGCACTAATCTAACCAGCATGGGAAAGAGAGAGAAAGAAGCTCACGCTGGCTTGGTAAAAAAGAAGTAAAAGCTGTTTTGATTGGCAGAATATTGTGATCACCTACGAGAAAAAGCCAGCATAATTTATAAAAGCCCATAAGAATGAATAATTGTATTTAGGCAAACGAGCATATCAGATTGACACAGGCTAGAAAATCAAATATTTACACATTGGTAGTAGTTAGAAAATAAAAAGTGAGAAATTTTCTTGTGGTGTCATTGAAAAGTTCCAATACCTAAGATTGAGGCAAATGAAAGATGTATAGGATACTGCACTGAACTCTATAGAACATTGGTGAGAAAAACAAAAATAATGTTTGTGTATTAATAGACTCAATAATGTTAAGATGCTACAGCCAAGTATTATGCTTGCAATCCTAGCAGTTGAGATATGAGACAGGAGGATTTCATGAGGTAGATTCCAGGTTAGTCTGTGTAACGAATCTAAGTTAGCCTGAGCTGAGATAGTAAATTTATCTTCATATTCAAATGAATCTCAGTTATCCTGGGAACTTTTTACTTTGAATGTGGTATTTGAAATTGAACTCAGGACCTTGCACTTGCTAGGGAACTGTTCTACTCAGACAATACGTATTCTTAACCCTTCAATAAACTCATAAATGATAAATTTGAAAAAGTTTGAAGAAATTGGCAAACTCTAGAATTTGAATTGAAATATGAAGAACACAACACAGTCAAAAGCAATCTTGAAAAGGAACCAGTATAAAGATATTTGGTAGCTTATGTTAGGGTTTGTTATTAGGTTAGAAATAACCAAACCAAATTAATTAGATCAATAAAATCGAATAGACTCCAGCAATCACCGTACACATGCAGCCAATTGATCTTTTGTCAAGGCATCCAGACACTGTGAATTGGCTGGAAAAGTGAACCTCGGACATAAGCAAACTTATCATAATGTTTATTTAATTGCAAATGAACATTAATTTGAAACACACCAGAGTCTTGCATTTAATATTGAACTGTGAAAAGTGTTGAAGACGATGAAAGAGGCTGCTTTAGAGTGAACACAGATTCCTCAGGGTGAAAAGCTTCAGTTATGGAAATAAAATATCACAAAATAAACTTTCTTCACATGAACAACTTGTTTACCAAGACATCTTGAGCAAGGACTAAAAGAACTGACAGACATATCGTAGATTTGGAGAAAAAACTCTTAGTGCACATATCTGAGAAAAGACTCATCCCAAATACAAAGATTTCCCACCAATGAAGAACTACAAATAAGAAATAGACAACAGAGTTCAGCAAATAGTCCACAGAAGAATATTAAAGAAATAACAAGGGATTCAGCATCACTGGTAGTCAGGAAAGTATAAGTTTAAAGCACAATGGGGTATATCACTTTATATCTACAAGAGTGGTTAAAATAATAATAAAAAACCCTGACAAGCCCCAATTGTAGTACAAACACAAAGTAGTAGGAATTGTTTTAGTACTCTTGTGAAACTGGTTAAAATTTATGTTTGTGTTCAATTCCGTTAAATGTGATTTAATTTGTGTGGTAAAGTTATTTCGGAAATTTTTATTATTTATACATTTACCTAGCAATTATGTATTTAGAATTCATAATGAGTGAAACAAAGTCCATGCCCCCAAGGGAGCACAAAGACAGACTTATAAATTGAAGCCCTTCTAAGACGACCACATTTTCTTGATGCTGGGGTACATATATTCATCTACAACTGATTTCAAAATGACCCCCTCAACCAACTGAATTTCATAACGGTTAGTTTGTATTAAATCAACAGGACACAGTACAGTTGAGGAAACGCACTAACTAAATCTAGCTACTGTGTCCCAGTATGCTCATTTTCCCGTCTTTGGGACATTAATATTAAAATATAAGTGAACTGAAAGAAGATGGAGGAAGAGGACCAGCAACAGGGGACAGAAAGTTTGGAGCAAGCAGTGGGAGAGAGGCTATATAAGAAACAAGTACATCCATGTCTGTATGTATGTCTTAGTGAACTCTGTCACTTTGTGGGCTACTTTTAAAAGAGTGAAACTAGAAAGGCAGGGATTGTCTTATTCTGTTATAATTATTAGCTTATTCACTTTACATCCACTCACTGTCCTCCTTCTGGTCATCCTCTCCCATAATCCTTCCCACATCCACCCTCCCCTTTTCTTCTTAGCAGGTGTGGACTCCCCCTGGGTATCCCCCCCCCCCGGCACTTTACATTTCTATGAAGCTAGAAGAACATAGTTTCATTCTGTGTTAAGAAAAATAGTCATTAACCCATAAGAAGTTATAGATCCTACATTCTATGTATGTGTTTGGGGATTGTGGGTTTGGTTTTTTTTTTTTTTTTTTTTTTTTGTTTTCATAGAGAAGCCAAAATGCCTGTGAGTGTCCAAAGCTTGCAAAGGCGAGCTGGTGAAGGGATGGCCTGTGGGTGGGTCAGACAGACTTCAGTACAGATTTCTCATTTACTGGCAAGTTAAGAGCAGGCTCAGTGCTCTCCTTGTGAGGGACTCTATTTCTTTTTAACAGTGACGTTAGACTCAAACGAGCAGCCCTAAATTTGGTGGGAATTGCAGTGTCCAGGATAGTGCTTCATAGACTGTAGGTGTTCTTTAAATTGAAACTTGTATTAATTAATAAATTTCTCTTGATTAATATCAAAGCATTAGCCAATGAGAACTGAGCACAGGGCACATAAGACTGAGCAAGTTTGTTGACTGCTTGGAGACAAGGAGCCTGACCAAGGACAGTTTAGCTACTGAGATCTGGAGGGTGAAGTTGAAGGAAAAGCTTTCTTTCTTTCTTCCTTTCTCTCTTTCTTTCTTTCTTTCTTTCTTTCTTTCTTTCTTTCTTTCTTTCTTTCTTTCTTTCTTTCTTTTTTTTGTTTTTCGAGACAGGATTTCTCTGTATAGCCCTGGCTGTCCTGGAACTCACTCTGTAGACCAGGCTGGCCTCGAACTCAGAAATCCGCCTGCCTCTGCCTCCCAAGTGCTGGGAAAAGCTTTCACTGATGAAGGTTAAAGGCTGATTGGTTAGAGGAAACTAAGAAGCAGCCACTTTGCAAAGCTTTACCATAATGCCAAAGTTGTATAAATTTATATTTTAAAAGGACATTTAACAGGTTAGGGTTAAGTCAGATTAACAATTTCCAAAATACTTCACAAAGCCACAGGCAGGTGTCTGGGGAAATGGCCTTAACAGGAACAGTTAAGACTGTCTTTTGTATTTGCATGTAAAAGAGGCCTAACTCTATTTATTAGCTCTTTTATGTATTTTTAAATCATGCAAACAATAGCTTAATTTTTCTAATCTTCTACATCTTTATATTGATATAGAGTCATTATATTGCAAATAAAGATTTACAGAGAGCTGCTTGATTTGCATTATTGTGCAAATGCCAGAGTGTACTTACCCAAACCAAAGTCATGACGGTGTGACTACATGATATAACTTATGGAAATACTGTCCTGTGGTGCCCATCACTGACTGAAATGCTGGGTGATACACAGCTGCATATTTCTATATCTCTCTGCATCTTTATCCCAAGAAGGGGATCCCAATCTCAATTGTGTTAACAAGTTGTGTTAACTTTGACCTGAGGCAAGAGATTCCATAATTCAGGAAGAGTGAAGAGGAAATGTAGGTGCCCCTAAGAAACAACGTGAGGGAGGTGAACAAAACTCTGAGATATTTGTGTGATTTGTTTATGGGAGTTATTCCCTCATTCACTGGACAATCATAATGCAAGATACTTTGATGGACAATGAACCCACAAAGTTGCTCAAGACTTTGAAGGAGTTGGTAATATACTGGGGAGACGAATTCTCATACAATACTGAGATAAATAGTGCAATGGAAAAATCAGAGCCCATGGTGTACTTGTACTTTAGTAAGCTTGGGTGGTAAAGAGAAGCATAGTAATCCCTGAAGGACATGAGAGTCTGGTGCAGAAAGGGTGAGCCATTTCAGGGAGAAAGAAGAGGATGTTAAAGTAATAAACATGTAGAGTAGTATGCATGAGAAATGACATCTCCCTGGACTCACAAACCACATGGTTATGCATCTGGCTTAATTTCCAGCCATGCTTAAAAGTCACTGTTTATGTGTGTGTGTGTGTGAGTGTGTGTGTGTGATTTTATAACAAGGAAAAATTGAAGAAATAGCCATGGAAAATATTCCTCTGTCAATAATTCCCATTCAAAGGGCTTGAGAAACATCAAAAAGGCAATGAAGTTTCTTAAAAATGTGCCTAATTTTGAATGCAATTTGAAAGTCATTGGAACAATGACTAGCATCAAAGTTCTCTGTTGTGAGAATTGCCAGGAAAAGAAGGATCAGAACTCCCGAGTGTTGACTTTTCAGAGGCTTTAGTTAGGTTTAAATACAAAATGACTGTGTTATAACCTTGATTAGATGGATTGGCCATTGCAATTGGCTTCATGAACAATACATTTGTTTGTCTTTTCTTTATTTTCTTAGGTGCATGCATGATTTTCAATAAGTCTAAGTGGTCAAGAAGATTGAGGGTGGTGTCACTCTATAATCTGTGCCAACTTGATAAGCAAAATATCATACTACACAGCTTTTAGAGAGTGAAAATATAAGCTTTCATAGTTCTGCATTAACTACTGTTTGTTGCTGTGTTAAACCATCATGACTGCAAATAACGTATCAAAGAGTTTATTTTGGTGTAACGTTTCAGTAGTGTCCAGAATGTCAGGAGAGGCAAGGCAGAAAGAAGCTGCATGGTTATATTTCCCACAGCAAACACAAAACAGTGAGGGTACTAGAAGTTTGGAGAGGTGACAAACTCTCAAGTGCCTCGTCCAGTGATGTACTTCTCCATCAAGATTCCACCGCTAAAGGTTATATAGTCTTCCCAAATAGCACTACCAACTGGGGACTGAGTGCTCAAATACATGAATCTATGGAGGACATTTCTCATCCAAATCCTCACAGTTTCCCACCAAATTTCATGGAAAAAATAGTAAACTAATTACTTATCTCACTGAGAGCAAGGAAAAAGGAGATATCATGTAACTGTATCTATCATATTCTGGCTGTGCTAGTCTTTTATTGTTTTATTCTGGGTTTATTTGAGTGGGGAATATACAGGCTTGGTACTATGAACTTTATTAAAAGCCTATTGCTAGGGAGGTCACAGGCTTTAGTAGGAAGGCAACTTCTGTTGGCTTGCTAATGTACACATAGACAAACTAACTTTGTAATCTTCCCATTATAGCCACAGGACAGCTCTGCAGAAAAGCTCTTGGCACTGAGTGGCTGTTAGTGCAGAGTCATACCTCATCACAAAGTAGAAAATATGTGATGGTCAAGTACTCAGCCCTAAGGAAGACATCTATATACTTGTCTCCGAGGCCCAGGGAACATCATGGAAGAAGGGGTAGAGAGAACAGGATGGGTGCTACCAAACAGTTTTATCTGGATGTAATATGGCCATAGCAACCATAAACTTATGACACAGCTGCTGTGCATTCCTGTACAAGACCTGCATAAAACCAGCCATTCAATATTCCGTCATATATCTGGAGCGATGGGACTCATGAGATTCCTTTGCTTCCTGGAGAAGTAGTTGTCTGGTAATGATACCAGGGGAGGGAATGTCTTTTTCCCTCACGGTAGTATAGTAATTATGGTAAGCAACCATAATTAAACTCATTGGTTCTCCTTCTCCTTTGTACCCTGCCCCACAGAAATGTAAAAAAGAAAGTAAGAGAGGAACTATTTGGGAAGAATAAGGTCAGCAGGTGCATTAGGAGATAGGAGAGTATAACATTATTACAATACATTTACAGGTGTATTAAACTGTGATGTATCTACCTACTTACTTGTCTATCCATGTTTCAGTCAATCGATATACCCATCTATCATCTACCTGTCTATTCTATCATCTTTCATCTATCTAGCTATAGAATATTTTTAAAAACATTTTCTCCTGCCTCCTGCTTCCTCTTCCAATTCTATCCATTTCCACTCCTCCTCAAATTCATGACCTCTTAGCTAATTATAATGGTTATATATATATTTATGTATGCATATATACAATATATATGTTCCAGATGACAGCCCCCTGTTCAAATCCCAGCACCCATATGGCAGGTCACAATTGTCTGTAACTCCTGTTCCAGGGGATCCAACACTCTTACATAGACATACATGTAGTCAAAGTACCAATGTACATAAGGTAAAAATAAATTATTTAAAAAATAACTGGGTGGTGGTGGTGTACACCTTTATTCACCAGCACTTGGGAGGCAGACACACACACACACACACACACATATACATCTGTGTTTAAACAAAGACATTTTGAAATTAGATGCTCCTTGTCACTCCTGCAGCTGCTTGATTATCCCTCCTCTGATCTACTCAGACAACTGTTTGTCTCTACTTGGTTGAAATGATCTTGCCTTATAGTGTGTTATTCTGGATTAATTCTCTATGAAAAACATTAATGGAATTTGAGATTTCAGGTTTCAGCAGAGATGCATTCTTCTCTCTTCCTTGTGACCCAGAGGCTAAACATATTTTAAACTTAGATTTTAAGTTAATCTTATAGTAGGGGTATCTTCTTACATTGTTGAACATCCATGACCATTACAATGAAATACATTGTATTTCACATTGTAGAAAGTTGTTGGTATAATTTCTGATTGACAGGTGGTCAAAATCCAGAAAGATTTCTGTACATTTCTGAGACATTCTTATCATTCATTGTTACTACATTAAACAAAAGGGAATGTTCTTTTTTTCTATTTTTTTCCACAAAACTAAGCTTTTTATTTTTAAATCACTAACATGATCATTCAAGAGAAGGGTATGGAACATGGATTATAATGTATATGGTTTGCTCTTGTAGCTGCTGTCATTTGAGGATACAGTCTACTGACTCTACACGGATGAAGGTTTCAAATCCCTGTGGTAGTTGTCCTTAAGTGAAAACTGGCAAAATCAGGAGGCAATGACAGACCAAAGAAAAATGTGAGCACAAAGGGCTTATGCCAATGAACAAAAGAACCTCTGAAACACGAAAACCTTTTCTCGTCCAGGTGAGAAGACATAATGAACCCAGCTTATCAGCCAACTTGATCTGGACTGGAGAGAATGAACCCAGTCTTTCAATTAGTGTAGTAAGGCCGGATGGACTCGGTGGGAACATTTTAGACATAGCTTGCATTCTTCCGCTAACCTTTCCCAAAACAGTCACTGCCCTTCTGCCAATCACTGCCCCGTCTTCACCGACAAAGCCTGATGGCTGACAAATAGAAAAATATTCTAAATGCATTGTGGAGTCAAACACTAAAAACTAAAAACCAAAAACCAAAACACAAAACCAATAACCAAAACACAAACCCAAAACTCAAAACCCCAAACCCCAAACCCCAAACCCAAAAACCAGAACAAAAACAAAAACAGAACCAAACAAAAAGAGGCAGGCATGAACTGCCTCCATGGAGTTTCTGTGGGTAGGAATTACAGCTCATGAAGTAGGAAACCATTGTAGGGAAAGATGGCTGAAAAATGCTCTCTATCAATGTAGTCTGTCCATTCTTGCAGAAACTGGATATAAGTGTGTTCTTATCTCCTTTTCTGAGAACTTTTAAACTAATTTTCACAAAAGCTGATAATTTAAGTTTTGGTGTTTTTCTCCATTTCTACAACTTGTTATCAGTTGGATCCCCAATAGCTTCCCACCTGAACCTGATCCTAATTCCAGAAAAACAAAGCCTGGATTCTTTGTGATTACTACATCTATTCTGTCATTCCACGAGCTAAGACTATAAATCCCACAGTGAAACATGCATAAACACAAACTAGATGTGATTAGACTACGCTGTTTAGCTAATCTCAGTTTACAAAACTGGCTTCTCTCAGGCTGAAAGGCTGCCACAGAAATCCAGCAAAAGCGTCTTGCAAGGGAGACATGAGAATCCTGTGCACTAGGGCTAGAGTGAGCAAGAGTCAAAATAGCTTCTTGCTTCCATAGAGCACTTCCCTGCATCCCCAGGGATATTTTTCAGAGAACATCATTGCTGGTTAATGCTACAAATTATCATCACAAGGGAGAAAAGAACATGACTATATTTTTGTTCAAAATTTAAATAATGCAATTTCCAAGAAATGTGATGAGTATAGTTAAAACTAGCTATTGAGTTCACCTTAAAAAATTACTATTGTGTGTGAGTTCAGGTGGTCGAGAGGCAGAGAAGACATAGAGAGGGTAACCATGTGGAGTTAGCTTTCCTTCTGGATGTAGGTTCCAGGGCTTGAACTCAGGTCATTAGGCCTGTGTGAAAAATATTTTCTCCCATTTGGGCACATTATTCCAAATTACTTCCAACTCCCATGTTAGAACCTTTACGTTTGAGGATTCTATGCAAACAATGCTGATAACGAGTATGCCCAAAGAGTTTTCAGTTCTGGAAGGAGGAGCCAATGACAATTTGGCCTCTAGCATGGCCACATAATTGAACATCCATTAAATAGTAAAATGTCTGAGCAGAGGTTTGGTTCTCTAACAGCTGTGGACACCTAGCCAGCAAAGGGGTTGAGGGATGAACACCTGATGCCATGAACACTGACTTTATTACACAGCGATGTGTGTGTACATAGAACCACTTGCGTACATATATGTGAACAAACACTCCATTTTAGCTTTGAATGTAGATTAAATATACTCTAGAGTGTCTTCTCCCCGGCATTCCTCAGGTTTGGCTCTACTTGCTACTCTTTGAATGTCCAAAAGAGCCTGTTTGCTTTGGTCAGAGACAGATGCCCTTCCCGTGCCCATCCCATGACTCATTCCCTAAAGTTGGAATAATCTGAGGATGCTTCAGAGTTCATATATATCAGACTCAACTGGGGGTCCTGATGTCAGTTTCAAAGTAGTAGTCTTCTTTAAAAACAGAACTTAGATGACAAAGGGATGAAAACATGTTTTAGTTTAAGCAGTCTTGGTTATGGATATACATTATAGGCAGCTGCTTGGCTGCAAACCAAAGCGAAACTGAAATCAACACACGGTGGCATTGGTCTTGGCAGTGGTAGGAGGGGTATGTGCATGGCGACTAAAGGTAGGAAAGATATATTGGGTACTAGGCTATAATTTCTAGAACATCTTGTATTCTAAGTTTACCTAACACTCATCCAGAGTCTAGTAATGTTATTATAAAATATGAAGTTATAAAATAAAATACTCTTTTTTTATTATCTCTCGAGTTTATACCTTGCTGTGAGTTCATGGGGAGGCAACACGAAGAGATGAAATACTAGTCTTGAGTGTTTGTACCTCCTTGCTAGTCTGGCACAGACTTATAAAGGCAGGGTCATTATTGTGTGGCCTGGCTTTTCTGAGTTGGTAGTTTTCTTTATTGAGGCACTGGCTTGCAGATAATGACATGAACGTGTATTCTTGAAGCACTTAGGGTGGGGAATGTTTACATTGAGACTGGAGATCTGACTGCTCATATGGTTTTAAATGCAACGAAGTAATAATTCAAAATGAACTGCCTGCCAATGTCATATTCCATAAGAAATTTTGGCATCCTTAGCAAGTGATGTGTTTATTGATTCAATCTCCTTGGAAACTTACTTAGTCCATGGACAAATGCTTCTTTATATCTGGGATGGCTATGGAAAGGTTCATCATAAGTGTTTTGAATGCTGGCCATTGATCTTACATAATGATGGCTAAATTTTCTATCTACTAATACAAATTGATTCATATTTTATTCTAAATAGCTGTTTGGAAATTTTCTTAGATAAACTAGAGGTATGACAGTTGGATGCTAATTTTTGAGAAAAGATTTTAAATTAGGATGGAGATATGTGGAAAGGGTATGGGAGTAGTCGAAGGTGAGGAAGCAGAAGTCATACATATAAGCAAAATATATTTTATGAACCCATGAAAGTCTCAAACAATAAATAAAACAATATATTGGAAAAGTAAGTTGGCTGTTAGAAGAAATGCGATCTTCCTATTCTATGTCCTATCTTCTGTCTGTTCCATCCTCCTACGTAAGTCTTGAGGGAACATTCAAGAATGACAGCATTTCCACAGATGTCTATCCTCTGAATTAGTCCTGACTCTTTTATTTACACATTGGTCTCAGGAAATCACAAAAGAAGCCTGCTGTCCTTTGTTTGGGCAAATGTTGTTTTACGGAACCACCTGTATTTCTCCAATGATTTCCTTCCTCAGGCATGTGATCTTAATAGTTTCTTTGGTCCTTCACAATAGTTTATAATTTAAACCTTTTCTTTTTATTCCCCCTTTCTCACCTTCTCTATGTTTTCAACTTACATTCAGTTTCTTTCTGTTTTGGTTCATT
>NW_021604616.1:5595366-5628555 GCF_004785775.1 Grammomys surdaster | reverse complement strand
TTCTTTCTTTCTTTCTTTTTTTCTTTCTTTCTTTCTTTCTTTCTTTCTTTCTTTCTTTCTTTCTTTCTTTCTTTCTTTCTTTCTTTCTTCTTTGTTTCTTTTGCTGTTAGAGATTGAACCCAGTGCCATGCACTTAATGGATTATGTCCTAGTATTGAGCTAAATTCTGAACCACTGTTGTAACCTCTCCTAACTTTCGTTTGCCTCTGTTGTCTTCTCTGTCCTTTGCCTCGTATTCTCTTGCTTTCAGAGTTACTGTTTCTTTTGTTATTGTTGTTCCATACAGTTAAAATTGGATTTAGGACACTTCCATATTCTGCACTGAACTGTATAGAATGCACCTTGGGTGACTTATTGCCTGTCCTGTGAAACCTGGTACTACTTCACTGAAATTGTTATGACTACACCTAGCCCTCTGCCTTTCCATTTTATTCCTTGCAGAAGAAATCTTAATGTTTATGCTTTTCTCTGTATTCTCTAGAGTCCATTCCTGAGAAGATTCTTGGAAGTGTTTGTTGAATGTCAGAAAATGTACCATTACTTAAGAATTTTGCTAGACAGAGAAAGGGATTAACTTAAATTCTTAGGTTGTCCTTGTCTGTAACACAGTTTGTAACAATAGAGAAGGTCACCAAAAAAGTTTATTTTCTTTTATAGTAAAACTTTGACTAATAAATAATCCAAGGCCAAGGCTATATTGAAGTCCTTTTTAGTTTTTTTTTTTTTTTGCTAATATAAACATATTCTCTGCCTGACTTAGGTTAATTTACTCATATTCTGGAGTAAACTTTACTTGCAAAGAGTATTCAGGCCATCATGAGACAGAGTCATACTTTCTTTTTAATTGAAAAATAATTTTTAAAAATAGTGTACTCAGGTCACAGTATCTTTCCCTTATCTCCTCCCAGACACTCTTATCTCCCAACTTAGGCAACTTTATTTTCCATATCCTCTTTTTTTTTTTCATAGAAAATAAACAGACCAGTGAAACAAATAAATAAGAATAAAACAAAGGAATCAGAGAAGAGAAAAAAGAAAAAAATCTAAAGCAACAACAAAACAAAGAAGCCTGAGAATCTACCACATTGCTGCCAAAACCCATAAAAACATTGTAAAATGTAATTGATAAGCAAAGAACAAGCAAAGTTAAATAATGCTCAAAGAAAGCATTATGAGACAAGATATCTGCAAAAATACCATTAAGTTCATTTTGTGTTGGCTACCTACTGCTGGTCATGGATCCTTCTTTAAGTGTGGTTTGTATACTCAGTAATACTCCATTAGAGATAGTGGTTAATTTGAGATAACGTCTGGCTTAGGGATGGAGGCTTGTGTTCACTTCCCCCTTCAGTTCTGGGACCCTATCTAGCTTAGGTCTGTGCAGGCCCTGTGCATGCTGCCACAGTTTCTGTGGTTTCATATGTGCCTCAGTCCTGTTGTGTATGGAAGATACTGTTTCCTTGGCGTCCTCCATCCCTATTATCTCTTAAAACCTTCATACCTCACTGCTCTCTTTTCCACATAGTTCTTTGAGTCCTAAGGGGAGAGACTTGATGGAGACATTTCATTTAGGACCAACTGTTCCAAGGTCTCTCACTCTCTGTACATTGTCTAGGTTTCTGTATCAGTTTACATCTGATCTCCGGATCCTGGCTGCAGGAGACACTGATCTATGTCTCTAGCACAGTTTCATTAGGATCCATCCTATTTCCATGTTCCTTTGGCATAACAATAGTATTTGGTTTGCACTTAGGTTCATGGCCTATCTAGTCTCAGGTTCTTTGTCATTCAAGAAGCGTTGAATGAGCTTGTGTTCCATTTCATGGAGAAGGCCTTAAATCCAATCAGATAGTGGTTGGTTACCGCACAACTTTTGTGCCACCATTGTCCCAGCATATCACACCAGACATTTCACTGTTGTAGGCTGAAGGACTGTAATTTGATAAATGTAATACATCCCATAAACAAGTAGAAAAACAAAAGAAAACAAAACAAAACAAAACAAAAAAACACACAATTGTCTCATTAGATGCATAAAAGGCCTTAGACAAAAATCCAACATTTTGACTGCCTATACATTTATTTCTACTTTTCCTCTGTAACTAAGAGGGTAAAAGTTTTAGCATGCAGCAAATATACATTTTTTTTTCCAGAAACCAAGCCAAAAGTAATAGAAAAGAAGGCATTGAGTATAGACCATAGTTTGGTTGCTAAATGTTAACATGTTGCCTGGTTTCCTTTAGTGTGTGTTGATTCCTTTAATTCAGTGTCAACATGTAGGCCACAGATCCCTTTTAAGTTAAAAAAAAACTTTAAAAAGCAAAAGTATATAATGTTTTTTATTTTAAACATACACTACCCAACATACACAAAGTTGTGGCATTTGGAAAAAACAGCAATAGTGAATATGATTTGTATTTCAATGAGATATTTGTGGAGTCTTCATCATCACTGAGTTAAGTGTGTTTACTGTGAATTTAAACTCTTCACTGTCAGATGATAAAATTGTTCTTTTGTGGGATCTTCTCCCCCATTGTGGAGGGGAAGAAGTGTGTGTTGGGCTGCAGTTAGTAGCATGTATCAGAGAGTCACATCAATAGTTTCATAGGGAATGCTGCCTGCTCTTTAGTAAGAATGTGTTTTTCTGAGAAATGAAATTGGTGAGTGATCTTAGGCATGACTGAGTCATCTTGGCAGACACTTCCTGGGTACGTATGTCTATGACCAGACCTATTCTCTGTACTGGATACTGTGAATGTACCGGGCCCAAAGCTAAGAAGCATCCAAGCGTAGTTTCATGGGATGCTTCTCTGCTGGCACTGTTTTGACGTTCTTTGTGATTTTTCAAAGACAGGCTCCACATTTTTCTGCTGCAGTACCTTGAAAGCAGCCTGTCTTGTACTGCATAGAACTTACTTTACAGATACTTTTCAAGGCTTAGAAAAGTTTGAACTTTCTTTAACAAGAAGGATGTTTTATGTTAAATGTAGAAATTATTTTAAAATGATGAGCAGAGAGAGTATATCAGTATCTTGTTGTGACAAAATTATAGACAAAAGCAAATTAAAGAAAGAAAAGTTTATTTGGGATCACAGTTTGAGGACGCAGTTTACTGTGGTGGGGAAGGCCTGATGGTAAGAGTTTGTGGCAACTGGCAGGGAAGGCTGCTGGTGCTCAGCTCTTGTTGTCCTTAATGTTTAGTATACGACTTCAGCCTAGGGAATGGAGCCACCCACATTGATGGTAAGTCTTTCTACCTCATTTCTACTTCGATTAATCAATTATAAAACAACAACAAACAAATAAACAAAACATCTATTTTTATAAACATACCCATGGATTAGTTTTCCTAGGTAATTCTAGATCCTTCCAAGTTGATAATCAATATTAGCCATAACAATCAGAAAGGAGGTTACCATCCATCTGAGACCTCCAAATGTAGGAATCTGTTTTGTTACGGTAGATAATTCCAGTTACCACTGAGGGCAATCCTATACTTTAAAACAATTTGCATTATAACACAGATTATCTTGTAACCAACTTATACTAAATTATCTGAAAATCTTTGAAATATATATTTATGACAACTCATCAATTCATTCTTTGGATAGAGGTAGAAAGCTCTATGTATAGGCATGTTCATTACAATATTATTAATGCTAATACAAATTGGAAATTATTTGAATGTCCATTTACATCCAATCAATTAAATAAATTTTACTGTACTTCATGGCATATCCAGCAGCTCTTAAAATGAACTTATGTGTATATAATCTTAAATATTAAAGTGATATTACAATATATACAATATGATATATTAGAAAATCTATGAATACTACAAACATTAAAAACTATAGTTATATAGTTATATAGGAATATAACTATTTCTGGGTGATGGAAATAATAATTATTTAGAATATCAACATGTTAAAGATTTACTATAATGAGTTTGTAAAGCAGTAATAGTAATTAAAATTGAGCAGCTAGCCAAGTAATTAAGAATGATCCACCATATCAAGTTTTTCTCCATTCTTAACCATGTGTTGCTATAACTTTTAGTATTTTATACACTATAGGTACTGAAAGAACCAGTGACAAGTTAAAGAAAGTTCTCATGTGATATTATTTCTTCCTGCTATAGCTGTCATGTGGTACCTTGTTTTCTCCTAGCCAGCCAGCTCAAACCCACTGTTCTTTGGCCTTCCTCTGAAACGTCTCCAGAACTATGGCAGGTGCCAAGTACATCACCGCAGCTGTTACTGTGTGTAGGCGTGAAGGAGGTGGCAAAGCCTCCATCTGTGAGTTGTAGAGCTTGCCAGTTTGATAAGCGTATTCTGGACCAGATTTTGTGGTTAGGCTGTGGTCCTCTCTTACAACTGTGGAGGAAAGGATAAACATATGAGAAGGACTCCATGTCTCTCCAATTCGCCTTCCATTAGGGATTACTTTGTTATGTAAGCTAGTCTGGCTCTTCTCTTTTCTTGGGTGGAGATAAGGTAGAAAGCTTAACATCACCGTTTGTGTCTGTGTACGTTCCAGTCTATTAGATCTTGATTCTGTAGGCCAGAATAATGGACTATGCCAGGCTGGCAGGAGCCCAAACCTGTCCTGTAGTGTACAAGATTCATTTCCTTCAATGTTGATAGAAAGTTGTTATACAGTTCTTTGTGTCCATCAGAAATTTGTGCCAACATTGTGGGACACTGTGTACTGACAAAGGCATAAAATTATACACTGGGGCTTTGCCTACAGCATTATTAATACTCGCTGAGCCAGAGTTTAGTCAGCAGGTAGGGCAGGACCAGTTACTTAAATCAGCTGATTTCCTGACAGAACTGTAGTGAAGACAGGGTTTCTTAATGTGTGTGCAAAATATTGATATTTGTAGATTCTTTTTATTTTTACATTCCCTATTCAACTTCTGCAGCCCCTTAAAAATCAGGAAGTACCTCCATCCCCAAAGGCTGCTTAATATATATTGTTTCTAAATAAATGACAGAAAACTCTAATGATTTGCAATCAGTGGTGAATTTTAAGTGTATTCAGATGTTAGTGTAAGTTTGAACAGATGCATGAAGTTGATATAGTGTGTTTCTATAGAGAGAAAATGCAATAAAAATACCTAGTCATTTATTTCTTATTTTCTGCAAATTCATGAAACAAAAAGCATTTTATTTATTTACATATTTTGCATATATATTTTTCTTGCTCCCCATATATGTTGGGGGTGGAACCATTCATTGGAGCATGGTCAACCTACTAGAGTGGACACTCCTAAAGAGAACTGACACCCCTTCCCCAGTGTCCATCAGTTGTCAACAGCTCCTCAGCTAGGGTTGGAACTCATGTGCCCCTAAGCCACCTGAGCTGGAATGTTCGCTGGCTTAATCATCTTATGCAGGACTAATGCAAGCAACCATAGTTTCTGTGAGCTCATGTGTTCAGTGATCCTTTCATGTCTAGAAGACTTTGCTTTGCTCTTAAACTCCCTGACCCTTGGCTCTTACAATGTGTCTTCTCCCTTGTCTGTGATGTTTCTTGAGCCTTAAAGGGACAAGTGCTATAAAGTAATATAGATGACTCCTTATCCGTTTGTCTTATGAAAAGGAGTCATACTTTGTATCTCCAGCTGACACTGAACACACGGTCCTTCTGCCTCAGCTTCCCAAGCGCTGAGACCACAGGCCTGTGTTACCACTCCCAGTTTAGGATAGTTTTAGAGGACCATATGCTAAACAATTGTTCTGCTGGATCCCCAGACATATTTTTAAAGGTAATAGAGTACTCTGATTTGGATGTGCTAGTTGTCACCAAAACTGGTGCTAAAGCTTTGCCCCAGGGCCATAATGTTGAGAGTTGAGATGTTTAAGGGTTGTTTGCTTTTGGGAAGCTCTGCCCTCATGAAAGGATTAATGCCTTTTTTTATGGCAAGAGCAAATAATTTCTCACTCTTTAGTTGCTAAATTAATTCTAAAGCAAGGTTCTTTTTGGTTTGGTCTTTTGTAAATATCTTCTTGCTTGTCTGTTTTTTGCCGTGAGTTGAAGCATCATGTAGCCTTCACTAGGGTCTGAGAAGACATTGACCTGGGTCTCATGAACCATGATGATAAAGCCTACTTCTCTGTAAATTATCCAGTCTACAAAGCCTTGTCTGTGTGAAGGAGGTGGACAACAAAGACTCTTTTTAAAGAAAAATTACTTTTTATACAATTTTGACTTTTATAATCTCCAACCTAAGTTATTTTGTTATTTAAGAAATATCTATAAATTTTTCTTGAATGTAAAAAAAATATGTACAGAAACAGTATAATTCATTTGAATATCTCAAAGTCAAGAGGACTTTGCGGACATGTCTTAGACAACAGAATTGTAGAGAACACCCTAGAGGTAGGAGTAGGACAGACAAAAATGATGACAGAAATTTCAGACACATACATCTGTCAGACTCAAATATGCATGCATCTGTAAGACCCTCCACCCGGGACAGCCAACCAATATACTCTCAAAGATATTGTCACCAAAGATTCTATTGCTAGATTGTAGGTATTTTATCACATAAATGTAATTTTATTAATACTGGCTACAGCTATTCTTTAAAGACTCTATTTTTGTTTAGAATTCTGCCTTTCAAAATTTATAAGCTAGGGTCTAGAAATGTAGCGTGTTGTTTTAATAATCAAACCACACTAAACCGGCTAGGTGCCAGCATTGTAGGTCTCAATCACCCCCATGGTTTCCATGGCCGGCTTGCTGCCAAGCCGCTCACACTTTCCAGGCCATCCAGCCCCTGTGGCTATCCTGTAGAACATCAGCTACCACTTGCTCAGATTCCTTTAGCCCCATAAAATGATAACACTAGAGATGTGTAATATACCAGCCAGATTTATAACAGTAAATCTTCAACCCCAAAATGCCCTCCCTAAGAACACAAAACTTAATTGATACTTAATACAATCTACACACCTAGATTGGACAAATGTACCCTACATTATTTTATTGCCCAGCTATGAAATCTCTAGCTACTTGTGGCTTCTCCAGACCACATGGGTCAGCTCCATCTTCTCCTTCTGGTTCCATCTTGTCTCTCCTGTCCTCCTTCGCTTTCTCCTCCCCTCTCTGTGTCTCCTTCTTCTTTCCCTTCTCTAAAATTTCCAGCTCCACCCTCTCCTTCCACTGCCCAATCACAGGCTGTAGCCTTATCTGACCAATTAAGATTTCACCTGATTTCACTCCTGAGTACAGGTACCCCTTTTGAGGTAGCAGACAAAACAGACAGCAATCCACATCATAGAGAGATAGCTCAACAGTTAAGAACATTTACTGCTTGTCTTAGAGTTTTACTGCGGTGAACAGACACTATGACCAAGGCAACTCTTATAAGGACAACATTTAATTGGGGCTAGCTTACAGGTTCAGAGTTTCAGAACATTATCATCAAGTCGGGAACATGGCAGCATCCATGCGGGCATGCAGCAGGAGGAGCTGAGAGTTCTACATCTTCATCTGAAGGATGCTAGCAGAATATTGGCTTCCAGGCATCTTAGGATGAGGGTCTTAAAGCCCTTACTCACAGTGACACACATACTCCAATAGAGTCATACCTTTTTTTATTGGATATTTTATTTATTTACAATACAGATGTCATCCCCTTTCCCCATTTCCCCTCCCTAGAACCCCCATCCCATACCCCCTCTTCCTTTATGCTTTTATACCATTTTGATTACATGCATATATTAAGGTCAGTTCTAGGTTGAGGGTCTAGCAATACAATAGATGCAAATAGTCGAGGAACAAGCAATATAATAAACACAGATCAGAACTGTGTGGAGTGGGTGTTACTACTGGGGTTAGAGCTGAGGCCCAAGATCTGCTAGGTGCTTGGGAACAGACCAGAAGGAACCAGTGCTCCAGGCTAGGAGTGAATTCCTGGGTCCCAGAGGGTCCCAGTTACTCCCTGTTTGGGGCAGGTGTTGCTGTCTTCTTATCTAAGATACTGCCCGGGTTAGAGCTCCTGGGAGGCCCACTTCCTCTGGGTTTTGTGAGATTGGGTGCAGAGTTGTCACTTGAGATCTGCTCAGTGTTCGGGCCCAGACAGGAAGGGCAGGGTCATACCTTCTGCTAGTGCCACTCCCTGGCCTAAGCATATACAATCGATCACACTGCTCTTGCAGAAAATCAGGGCTCTGTTCTCAGCTCCCAGGTTGGATGACTCACAACTGCCTGTAACCCCAGTTCCTGGGGATCTGATGCCCTCTCTGGTCTGCATGGGCACTGAACACACAAGCACAAAACCACACAGGTACAGGTACTTAGTACTAAGGGAAAAACTCAACAGATCTCTGTGAGTTCAAGGCCAGCCTCACATAGTGAGTTTCAGGTTGCTCAAGACTACATGGTGAGATCCAGCCTTAAAAAATAGATCAATCAATAAAACACCAAAAACAAAGAAATAAATAAGCAAATACAAACCATACAAGACACATACATAATCAAAACTAAAACTAAAATCTTAAAAATGTCTACTAATAATTTAGGAAATGTGAGTCACTAGATTATTCATTGTCAGTCTGACAAAATCTCTGTCCTATGATTTCTCCCTGATGGCTTGACTAGTTTGCTTTTGAATTTTTGCTACTTGCATTGTTTTATTCTATATTACTGCACCTCAAGTTCAGTATGTGTGGGGTCTTTGCTGTACCCCCCAGGGATCAGTTAACCTGCTTATTCTGCTCTGGAAAGTTGAATAGGGAACAGAGACTCTACATTTCTATCAAGCTCCTAGGTGATATCAACGTGGCCAGCATGTGTATGCTTTGAGTGGCAGTGGTTAGATTGCTCCAAAATGGCTAGAAGCAATATGGTGCTGTGGGACAAGCATAATGGGAAGCCTGCCTGTCCCCAGTCAGCTAATAAGCAAATATCTCATGCTTACTCCCAGTATTGGTGAAGATGCTAATTTTAGTTTGCTGGATATTTATCAAGTGTAGCACTCCTATACTTATTTGACTTTTTATCTTCCTTTGAGTCTGATATCTATGCAAAAGTACTGGCTTCCTTCAAAGCATGCAACTGTACTTTTGGGTACTTTGTCTACCAGAGAATATCTACCTGCTAGCTACTTCCTTATGAAAAATTCATCAATTTAGCATAACTTTGCCTTCAGCTGAACTTTGATTTGAATAATGCCCGAACTGTTTTCTTGACTCTAACAAAGTAGAAATTCTTTCTTTGAGGAACAGAGGCTATAAATTAGATCAATATCTTACATTCTAGTATCCTGGTGTTGTTCAAGTATTATAGTTGGTTGGAGAAAGTTGAGACCTCAAGCCATATAATTTAATGCTAACTTTAAAAAAAAGGTTTAACATCTATTCTGAAAACAATGTCCTTGTTGGTCCAGTGGGACTCTTCCTTCATTTTCGAGTTTAAACTCTCTATTTCCCAGATAATGATTCCCATAGGGCTTCCGTTCATGGATCTGGGACTTTTATGAATGAGTGTTCAAAGAACTGATCCCAAGGCCAACTGCTTTACTACATTTTCTAGTATAAAATGATATTTCCAAGACAAAGGTAGGATTCTTGTGAATCACTCTTTTTTTTCAGGTTGGAAATGAAAATTCATTGTATCTGGGTCATGAAGCTAACAAGAGATAAAGGAACAAGATAACAATTATTTTGGGAACGAACAGGACCATTCATAAACCAGCAGAAATGAGAAATGTATATAAAAGGGGCAGGGCAGGAAAAGGGGGCACTGGCTTACTAGTTTTAATTAATGAAGGTTTGAGTTGTAATTCTCTTTAGCTCTTTTTTCAATTCCTAATAATACCTGGATATCATGAGCATGTGCTGAAAAATCCCTCTTGGCCAAGCAGGTTTCAGGTGGTGATCTGTGTTTTATAGTTAAAAAGTGTCTATTAAATATCTAGTAGATGTTCATTGAGGCAATTCATCAAGGCTGCTCTCTCTCATGGTCATTGTGTTTAAACTCAGCTTGCCAGAAGTAATGAAGAACTGAGCTCTGTTCCTGCTGCCAGAAAGTGCAGAAATTAACAAGTGATCCCACACTGCTAAATTATAAAGTAGAATGATTCTATCGATTGTCATTAGTGAAAAATCTGAAGATAAAATCCATAATGTGGACATTAAATTTAAAACTAAAAGAAGTAGAAAGGTACATTTTTTGACTCCCAGAAGTAAATAAAATCAGGCCACTTAAGACTGAAAACTAAAAAAGACAGGCAGCATAGAACAATTGTAATTGGAACAAAGGATTGTTGAACTTGGCTAAAAAGAAGGAAGCACATCATTGTGTGTAAAGCACAAACTAGGACAGTTTTTAATAGTGCAACCCATGATCCCAAGGAGGAGAAAGGTAATGGAGAGAAAACAGACTGTCCTTGAAGACAGAGTTCTCAACCACCTAGTGGTATTCCTAATCTATGTTCTCATGTGCCTTTTCTTTTGGCCCTTTGTATAGCTTGCAAGTACTGGAAGAAATGAAGAAGCAAGCAGAAGCAAGAGGGTAGTGGCTTGATTATTGTTGGTATAACAACT
Source organism: Grammomys surdaster (assembly GCF_004785775.1). Lineage (NCBI taxonomy): Eukaryota > Metazoa > Chordata > Mammalia > Rodentia > Muridae > Grammomys > Grammomys surdaster. The sequence continues at coordinate 5,617,996 of NW_021604616.1, read as the reverse complement.
TTAATTACATTAATTTCTAGCACCACTGCTTCTGCAATTGCTGACAAAAGAAGTTAAGACAGCTACTTTTGTTAATCACTTAGTAAAAAATATTACTAATATGTTGAATATAAAAGAGGATTTAGATAGGCATTTGGAAGAACGGACTGATGCTCTTTATCCTATTCAAATTATTGGAAAGAGGTTCAGAATTTAAGGATAAGGAGCCATCCCGAGTATCATGCCAAATACCATTGGATACATGTTAGTTCTAAAATTTACAGTGGTAGTCATTATAATTAGGGAAAAGTTTAAAGACACTTGCAGTGTATTTAGCATAATTCCAACACCTATCTGGATGTTTTAACTTTGCATAGTGAGCTTATGAATTTAAAGAATGCTGCTCTACTGAGTGTTGATGTGGCAGATACTACTGGTAAAATTATCTACAGCCTAAGGCTAGTATTTCTATTTTGGTCAAGCTTCAACAATGGCATATATAGTTTGATCATGCTAGCCCTTTTTTGTCCTAGGAATACTTTTATTCCTGCCCATCATGTTAAAGCTTGTCTTTAACAACATCAACATATTATTTTTCTAAAAGGATTTTCTTTTAGTTCTTAAATTCTACTATCAAGCAAGAATCCCAATAAGGGGAAGATGATTAATGCCAATATACAATATTTCTCAGGTATATGGAATTCTTTTAGATACTATAATTGAATTGTATTATGTAAAAGAGAATATTCTTAATAAAATGGAACAATAAATATGAACATGAAGTATATAAAAATGTAAATAAAGATGGGAAGACTTTTGTTACTTCCAAAATAAAGTCATTAGTGTAACAAAAGAACAGAATAGGGTTAAAGAAAGGATGCATGCAAATGTTGGAAATTATATTTCTTATTGTTTTCTAAAACCATTAGAGGTTGACGAGTCATATAGATATTTAAGAGCTGGAGTTGAGACTTAGAGAAGTAATTTTCATGGACCCATTTACTGTATAATAGATACTGTGGTATACATTATATTACATTAGAGCTCACTGAGAAGCTGGCTCTACATGTAGGGCTGTCCTCCAGAGTCAGAGTGAAACATTTTTGTCTCAAAGTGTCCTCCAAAGCCTCTTGTCTTTAGATGAACTGGTCACTAACTCTGTAAGAAGGGGAAGAGGAAAATATTCCAAGAATAAAATTATCTTGTCCTTGAGAACAGTTAGGAGGAAAATCATTTCAAATCAATGTTATCTTGTCTATCCCATGTTATAAAATTACCTGTGGAGGACAGAGAAGCTGGAAGCTTAACCATGAGGAGAAAGCTCAACGAACCTCCACGTGACTGCCTCAGATTCCCCCATTGGGTTCTTTTGGATACTTTGAGCACCTATTTGATGATGTTGTGTTTGTTCATTTCTCTTTGTTCTTTTCTTATTAGCCATACCTGAGGGGAATAGATTCTCAAGGGGAGCTCCAGCTAGCTTCCCTAGTCAGTTTTTGCTGAATATTTCGAGGACTCAATTTGAAGATTTTTGCTACCTGCCTACTTATCTACCTACCTACTTATCTACCTATCATTTTATATTTTTTCTTTTATTTTGGCTTGTGGTATAAATAATAAACTCATTAAAAAATCATGCCCAATCTCATTCAAATAAACTCAAAATATGGCTATTGTAAGTAACACTCCAGACTGTACAAAATAGATACTGGGTTCATATCTACTTTTGTTTGTTTCTAAAAACCAAAGAACATAACAGAGTGAGAAAAAAACAGGTTTTGGATGCTTATATATGTATAACTAACAGAGTTGGGGAAAAGTCAGGTAGATCATTTACAACATGGTCTAAATCTTTTTTAGTGGAAATGGAGTCAATATTCTTCCACTGAATGGAGCAATGTATTATCAAACTAATACTTATAGACTCTTAGAAAATTTATACAAAACACACAAGTTTTGGAGCAATAAAGAAATGGATCCTCAGTCTTTTTGAATGACCAATTTAGAGCACAAAAGCAGCTTGAAGACTGTTCACTCCTACAAATCACGAGGACCTTTGGTTATTCTCAGGCTTTATAAGGATTGTTTCTCAAAGCCCCCAGAAGCCCTCACTACACCCTAAAATAGACAACATAAGGACATGTTGAATAAACTGCTGATAATTTTCTGAGTAAAACATCATGACCCACTTTAGTCTCAGCATAGACTTAAAAGAAATCAGTGTGGATGTCAGAGTGAGGAAGGTTGTGGACCAGCCATTCACTGGCTAGTTGTCTCTGGTCAAGCCACTACTGTTAGTGTTATCATTAATAAAGTGAGGGCATATTAGGTTATTTCTAATTTTTAATTTTGTATTTCTTCCATTTTAGATTCTATTGCAATATGAGCCTAAAATATTATTAGCTTTCTCAGACTCTATCAAATTTTTATTGGTTGGTAGATTGAAATAGACAGAATATTTGAAATACTTAGGTGTATTATAATTAATCCTATTGGGCTTTCACTTATAAAAATAAAAATAATGAAGCTTCTATTACTGTTTTATTATCAGACATTTACATGTAAGAGAGATTCTTCTTTTCTGAGGCTCCATGTTGTATTACTGTTTTATGGTTGTCATTTTCACATAATCTCTCACCTTTTGGATATATGTTATAAACAGAAGTTTAAGGCCACTCCTAAGATTGTTCCCTACTGGTAGACATGTACTGTATCTTTCTCTCCTATTACTAGAGGTGGAACTCAAACATGATTTGATTTCACTCCCATTAGGAGGTTCATTCAATAGAAAAGTTGAAAGCATTTTTCACATAAGATTGAAGATGTCAACATTAATCTCATTTACTCAAAAGTGAGATTTTCCTGATTTGGCCTAACTGAATGAAAAGAGAGTCTTAAGCTTTCAAGTAAGCGTCATTCATGTTGAAGAGACTGGAAACTCTTGTTGAGCTGGTAAAGTGAACTGGCAAGTTCTGCGAAGGGTCCCAGAGTCTCAGCATATTAGTACTGTGATCCCCTAAAATGTAATTCTTCCTGCAACTAGTGAGCTTGGGAAAAGATCTTAAACTCTGGGACATATTGACACTTGGTCATCGCATGTGAATTTCTGAGCAAAGGAGATAGTCCACCCCTGCCTGGAGTCCTGAACCACAGTAATTCACATCATAGATGTATTGTTTTAAGTGGCTCAGTTTGTGGTAACTCATGTTGCAGCAATAGAAAACTAATACAACATGACTTTAATTATCAGCACATGAGTCCTAAATTTATGCCTCAGCAAGACCTTCCCTTGGATATGCATCTGTTCATCTGACCTCTCCTTTCGGCTGTTTTGAGGCTGCCTCAGTTTTAATGCGATCAAAACCCAACTCCCATTCATTACTCTCAAACTCAGTTAAGGATGCTTATCCTCCATCAAGCGACAAAGCAAAAAAATTAAGAGGTCATTTTGATACTTGGTTTATTCTCACTCTTTATACCAAATTCACCACAAATCCTAGTCCATGGTACTCTGTGGTGGGTGCTTCCATCTGGGTCATTAACATCTACTTTTTCCCCACCCACCACGCCTTTTCTACAGTTAAGGCTAAAAATCTAAGGAAAACACTGTTGGTGTAGCTAAGTCTTCCCATTAGGCTTAGGTTCTGTGAGGCTCACACAAATTCTGTAAGATGGAGATTAGCAAACAGTGGTGGTGGTGATATTTCAAGAATTTCCAGCATTTAGGAAGTTTGTATGTAGAGACAGTTTGCTGCTCCAGGGCAGCTAATGTAATAGTTACACAAGATTAAGCTAGGAGATAGTAACTGCCTGCTTTACAGGTTAGTGACTACTTCCATCTCTATTCAAAGAATGATGAACTAGGTAAAGGTTTTAAGTGAGAGATGAACTGTCTGTGTGTATTTAAAAGATTACCAGTTACCTTCAAAAGAGGACATTGAGCTGCGTTACTTTTTTGAACTGTGAAAATTTCCTAAGAGAGACAATATCAAGTAGGAAGGATTTACTCCAGCTCATGGGTTTGGAGATTTCAGTCTATGGTTTTTTTGGCTCTTTGGCTATGGGGCTGAGATGTTGAGGGACAGAATCATGGTGACAAATTATTTCAAGGGAAAGCTACTCATCGTATGAAGGGTAGGTGGAAAAGCTGGAGAGTAGAAGACAGGAACGGGAGGGGAGGAAAGGGAAGAAGGGAGTAGAGTCAAGGATAGAAGAAAAGTATAGGAGAGGATGAGAGCCGAAACAGCCATGCACAAGATCTTCAAAAGGACGCACCCAGTGTCCCGCTTTCTTCAGGTAAGTCAGTTACCCAGTTTCTACAACCCCCAAATAATGTCAGAAAATTATGTATCTATCAATGATTGGTCCACACTCATACAATCCCCTTCCTCTTTATATTCAGAACATAATATAAGCACTTTCGTGTGCTTTGTATCACGAGAGCCAATAGACTAGTCACTCTTGCCGGGGTGAGGGTTTTTTGTATTTTTTTTTTTACATGATTCCAGCTACAGAACATTCAAGTTTACCTTATATGAAGGTTTTTATGGTACTTAATGTCTTGAGATGATCTCTCTCTCTCTCTCTCTCTCTCTCTCTCTCTCTCCTCTCTCTCTTTTTTGTTTTTGTTTTTGTTTTTTTTTGTTCACAGTAGAGGAGATGAACTAATATATCTTTAAGCTTTAACTATATAAATATGTATAATTTATTTTTACTTTATGTGTATGAGTGTTTGCCTTAATGCATTTATATATACCACGTGTGGCACTTGTCTCATGCCTGTAGAGGATGGCATTTGTTCCCCTTGATTACAGATGACTGTGAGATTTCATTTGGGTGGTGAAGAGCAAATCTTTGCCTTCTGTAAGATCAGAAAGCTCTTACAACCATGAAGATATCTCTCTAGTTTTAATATATATTGTTTAAATACATATTGATTTACATATCTATTTTATATATGGTATTTATGTTTTTGTATTCTGTATCATATACTTATATTAAAATTTATATATTAATATATAAGTAATTTATATTAAGTTAATATATAATATTGTATTGTATTAACATTATATTATTATATAATATATTGAATATAAATATATAGTTAATATAAAATTAAATATTTTGAAAACTAAAATAATGCGTAACTTTTCTCCACTTCTATTATTATAATTCCAGCTCCCTCCTTTTTAAAGATTTATTGACTTATTTTATATATATATATGTGTGTGTGTGTGTGTGTTCTGTCTTCATGAACACCAGAAGAGGAAATCAAATCCCATTCTCTGGAAGAACAGTGAGTGCTTTAACGGCTGAGCCATCTCTCCAGCCCCAACTCCAACCCCTTTATAAGCCATCATCATCAATTACTGGGACTATAGCAATAGCTTCTCAGCTATTGATCTCTCTACCCATTGTGTCTTCAAAATACCTTTCTTCTACTTGCCATTCTTCAGCATAAGACATCTTTGTGTTATATAAAACTGTCTAACATAAAGTGTTCAATAGCTGCCCATTATCCTTCAAGTGCAGACCAAACTATTCACTGGCCTGCTGAGGGTAACATTTATTTCTCTACCCTCATGTTATGCATATTTTTCACTGAACTATCATCCCAGCTGGAGGCTTTAGTCCCTCCCAGGTGCCATGTATCTTTTGCCCACAAGTTTTTGCATACAAATTCTCTCCAATAAAGACTTTCTTCTCAAATTTCCGCTAATTAACATCATGCTATGTCTTGACTTCCCCTTCTGGAGGAAGCCTTTGCTGCCCTCTGTGGCTTGATAATTATCTCATATGCTTTGGCTACATCATTTACTCCTGAGGGGTCTCAGCGTGAAGAGTTATAACTTTGGTGTAATAATTTGATTAATATCTGCTCCTCCCATTACATGCCTGAAACTTGTAAGTAGGTCTTGTTTATTTATAGTTACAGGAGAGCAACAATAGTTATTTCTTTTCTACCACAGAGCAAGAGGAAGGAGATTCTTTATATTTTCCTCAATTATGTTATAGGTTTTGATTGGTACTTCAAAGAAATTACCAGTCAAAATTACAAACAATATTTATCATTTCAGTAAGTACAAAATACTTTCCAAAATATAATAATTTAGGCAAAGAATCACATAAACTATGCTATGGCTAGTGTTAATTATTGAAAGATACGATTTGTTACTTTTTCAATTATCTTGTTGTGAACATTAACAGTTAACCAAGATATTCATACTTATTGCTAATAATAATTTCTGTATGGGCTGGGCCCTAGGCCATGAAAGGAGGTGAGCTAGCCCCACCCCTCTCTGGCTGCAGCACTCTGCAGAGTAGCCCCAGCACCTCAGCAGGGCAGCATAGCAGAACTGGTCCTGGTGGTTTTGATGTGGGAGAGCCAGCCTGAAGGCGTGAGACTGAGAGAGCTGGCCCTTGTGGCATGAGTGCAGGAGACCTGACCCCGGTGTTGGGAGTGGGAGAGGGAGTCTCACCTCTTGAAGGCTGTCACAAACAGGAGAGGTGGCCCCACCACTCACCTGGACAAAGTGGGAGCATTGGCCCTGGTGGCAGAGATGTGAAAGGTCCAGTCCTGCAGATCCAAATGGATCTCTGTGACACAGGTCAACAACAAGATATCTGAGAGGAGTACCCGTGTAGACCTGGTATTGATAATATAGCAGAAGCCAGAGGTCTTGAACCACACCAACGAGTGTGTCATTGCACTGAACACTTGCAAGTAAAGATGTGTGGACAAAAGGGTATATATACTGTAGGACATACTGTGAGAGACCATAGCTTCCACAGTGAGATTTTTTTACTTTATTTTTTATGTTATCTATTTCCCATTTTTGTTTTTACTTTTTATTTTCTTTTGTGGGGGGAGGTTGCAAGGGCAGAGGGCAGATATGAAGGGGGGGAGATGAGTGGGACTGGGATGCATGATGTGAAACTCACAGAGAATTGACAAAATTAAAAAACAATTTCTATATGCATATTAACAAATTTTCTCTCTTTGTTTTCCTTAATAACATGTAACAATACATCATAATAAATCCTGGAATGAAACAGCTATAAAATAGAAGTTCTTACTTATCATAGAATAATTAAGTAATAGTCTCTGAGATACACTTTCATGAGAGCAATGGTTCTCAACCTGTGGGCCATGACCCCTTTGCGATCAAGTGACCCTTTCACAGGGGTCACATACCAGATATTCTGCATATCTAATATTTATGCTGAGATTCACAGAGGTAAAATTACAGTCCTGAAGTAGTAACAAAAATGAATTTATGATTGGGGGTCACCACAACATGGAGAAGTTTATTAAAGGGTCTTGATATTAGGAAGGTTGAGAACCACTGTTCTAGAGGAAGAGGAAAAGATAAAGTGTTATAAAATATTTATCAATACTGAGTCAGCTGTGGTGGCTCATCCCTATACGCTCTGGAGGCAGAGGCAGGAGGATCAAGATGAGTTCTTCAAGTTCATCCTCAGGTATTCAGCTATATAGTAAATATAGTAAATATAGTATTCCATATAGTAGCTTTGACTATATGGAAGACCTTGTCTCAAAAGGTTAAATATAGAAAGAAAGACAGGAAGCTGTACTGGTAACAGATATATACCTGTGTTTTTCTATACATATATAGAAACATACATAGAAGAAAATGCACATATGTATATTCCTATTATAGCTTTCCTTTTCTTTCTTCTTTAATTCTGTTTTCCTCATTTAAAAATGAATATTTGTAATAGGCTTGGTTGTACGATGGTCATTTATTTTATTTTTTTAATTTTAATGCATTTCTTCTGTAGCAAAATTCCACAAAGAGCTAAACCAACTGTGAGGAAAACTCAAGTAGTTGCCTGTGGCTGCTTCATGCAAAAAGGAAAATGTATACCTGGCCTTAGAGAACTATGGAGAAGAGAGCTGAAGAAGAGGCTGCCTGTCTGAGAGATGCCGGCTCCATTGTCTTATTCTAGGATTCTGATTGTCAGAGGATAGTTCTAAACATGGCGCCTTCTGCTGAAATCAGCCAGAGACATATGAGCACCTTACCCAGCCAGGATGCTCACTCTTTTCCGACACAGAACCTGGATTTAAGTATATCCATGTCTTTCCACAAAACATGTTCTTGTTGAACCACATGTGAAAATTGCATAAAAACCAGAATGTGGTCTGGCAAGATAGCTCAGCCAGTAAAGCTCCTCGTTGCCAAGTCTGACCACTTGAGTTTGATTCCTGGAACCAGCATGGTGAAGGGAGGACTTGGATTCATTAAGTTGTCCTCTGACCTTCACTTGCACGCTATGGTGTGTGTACGCATGCAAGCACATGTGCAGGCACATCCCCCCTTAGTGAATTTGTAAAAACATGAAAAAACAAAACAAAACAAAACAACAACAACAACAACAACAAACCTCAAACTGTGGGAGAGCCACATGTGGTGTGGTGGCAGAGTCTCTAATACCAGTCCTTGAAAAGTTGGGGACAGGAGAATTAGAATTTAACCTGTATGACTTGGTTTAAAGCCAGTCTGATTTTATATGAGATCCTGTCACACACACACACACACACACACACACACACACACACACACACACACACAATCAAACTAAAAACAAAGAAACCAAACTCAAAACTCAACCCAAACCATAAAAACAAAGCAAGCCAAAGCTGACGGTGATACATCCTTCTGTCTGCTGACATGAACATGTCAGCATAGCATGTTTGCATTTGGGGGCTGACATTGCCAGTCTCCCATTTTAGTGCTCGTTACTTACTGACCATCATGTCTGTTCCCTATCTTCCTCTGTTTCTGTTCATTTTGAGGTCTCCTTTTGTATGATACTAGATTCAGCCAAGTTCCCTTTGGAAAAAGGGCTCTTCCGGCTAACTAGTCCCAGGGAATGGGGAATGTACTAACAGTGGGAAGCGTGCATCTGACCTGCATGGACAGATTGCAGAGAGAGATTCCGGCGTGAAAGATGTGCAGATGTTCCAAAATAGGATTGCCGGACAGGAGTGGTGGTGAGGCAGGGGTCAGGGTGAAGTGGGGGTGGTGGGAAGGAGAATAGTAAGCTTCGCCGTGTGCCGTTTTTCTCTAGATCTGTTTTAAAAGTCACTTCTGGCTAGTTGGCCAAGCTGCACCTAATTACCTGCATTCGCCAGCCAGCCAGCCAGCCAGCCAGCCAGCCAGCCAGCCAGCCAGCCAGCCAGCCAGCCAGCCAGCAGTGTGGCCTTGCTCGTCTTCGTCTCTCCACCAGGCCCCTGCCGTCCCCAGTGCCTTGTGGACAAGAACAGTGGATGTGTCTTTGGGGATTTTCGCTAAGGGTCAGGATACCAGCTCTAGTCTTGATTGTTTTAAGTGGCTTGTGCTCAGAGGCTAGGGAGCTGCTCATTAGCGACCCTAGGAGTCCAGTATCAGGAACAGACTGAACTGGGTCGCTCTGCTCTCTGCCAGCACAAGCATTAATAAGAGAAACCATGTCAATAAAAGTTCCCTGGATGAGGTACTTACAGACTATAATAAACTTTTTTTTTTTTTTTTTTTTTTTTTTGCCTGTGGTAACTTCTCTATCTACCCTACTCCAAACCTGATAAGCGCTGACTCTTTACGGGCTATTAATTTCCTTGAAAATTTAAACAGTTGTCACTGGTGAGCCTCCTCAGGTGCTCATGTGGGAGAGATTAGCCCGTGTTTATAAGCTGGCCTGTTCATTAAGCGCCTGCTGGTGTGGAACCCCCTCCGCAGGCTGCGAGTCAGGCTGCAGATCTCCCACAGATAATTGGGGGCTGCTGCGAATTACACAGACGAGCTGCGGGCCTCGAGGATGGTGTGTCTTATTAATATCAGCTGGGTAGACTGCACCGTTTTAATGACTTCCAATAAACCAAGACAAGCCCTCAGAACTCAGGAGCCTCTGGGCCCTGACCGTTAAGGGGCTGTGCAGGTTTGGGTTTCTATAGTTATTGTCAACTTCTCTCTCATTACCATTTCAAAATCGAGGTTTAGCACTTTGAGGTGAAGCAAGTCTTCCATGGTGGGCTCTTAAGTTCAGGTGACTGGTGTTTTTTAATGCCTGCTAAATCTCTGCCTGATTGAACATCTGCTGAAGGAGGAAAACAGCACTTCTTCAAGGTGTGTGGCTTCCAATACAGGAAACACATTTTGGCAGGCCCCCTTGAAATCGAGAGATTCACATTTTAAATAATATCTGTATATATGCACTCAATGAAATTGGGTGGATTTTATATTCTTTGATGTTACTGGGTGCCTACAAACTGACAAAAATTATATTTTAGCAGTTTTGAACCGAATCCCAAACCTTACTGAAAATTCTTTGCTTAAGGTGTGTGTTTGTGTGTGTGTGTGTGTGTGTGTGTGTGTGGTGAATGTGTAAATGTGTGTGTGTGTTTGTGGTGCATGGTGAATGTGTAAATGTGTGTGTGTGTTTGTGGTGCATGGTGAATGTGTAAATGTGTGTGTGTGTGTTTGTGGTGCATGGTGAATGTATAAATGTGTATGTGTGTGGGCACATATAGAGTCTAGAGCAGGGTATCAGGTGTCTTCTTCCATCCCTCTGTTTCTCATCTCTACACTGTTACCTTGAGATTGTCTGTCACTGAATTGAAAACTCATTGAGTTTACTAGACACGCTGGATGGTGAGATCTACCTGTGTCTGTCTTTCAGTGCTGAGATTACAGGTACAGCAGGCAAGCTGGAGAGATTTGAATAGTTTTCATTCTTTTTTTTTAATTTTTCTTTTTCCTTTTAAAAACCTTTTTATTGATCCTTTGTGAATTTCACATCAAGCACCCTAGTCCCACTTGTTTCCCCACCCTCCAAATCCACCCTCTGCTCTTCAACCTCCTCTGCAAAAGAAAACAAACATAAAGAAAAAACCTCCCGGTGGAAACTTTGGTGTGTCCCAGTGTGTCCCACACTATAACCCTTTGTCCACACAGCTTTCCTTGCAAATGTTCATTGCCCTGAGTCATTCGTCTGGTTCAAGGGCTCTGGCTTCTACTATACTATCAATATTGATAAGAGAAACCCCTTCATGTGCTCCAGAAGTTAACAGATGGGGTAGATGTTGGGGTGGGTCAACTCAAATTCCTAGATCTAGACCTGGGTGGTATCCGAGTTGGTCAGCCTGACAGCTCTCCTGTGCGCTCTCCGTCGAGGGCAGTTCCTTGTTTATTCACTCAAATTGTGCTCATGCCTGAACCATTTCCCCCAGATCCTGTTTAAAATATTTTCAAATAGATTAGGCAATTTTTTTCCAGTCTAATAAACACAGGGATCAAAGAAAGATGTGAGACAATCTTTGAAATAGGTGATATATTCATCTACCTTTTCAGTAGCAAACTTCAGTTGAGTAGTATGGAATGTGTAGATTACTGCATGGCTCAACCCCCATCAGAGAAGCATCTTCCTGCAGCAGAACTAACACAGAGACCCACAGCTGGGCAATCACTATGCAGAGAGTAAGAAGTCTTGGAACTCCAGCCCTAGATGAAATGTCTTTATCAGACTCCTCCCCGCAGGGATCAGGAAATTGTGTGGAAGAGAAGGCAGAAAGATTGCCAGAGCCAGAGGGGACAGATGACGACTCCAAGGAAGCAGCATTCCAGACACAACTGGGCTGATGCACATGCTGCAAACTTACTGAGACTGCGGTGGCACACACAAGACATACACTGATACAGGCCAGACAGAGTCCTAGAGAAGGGGATGTAGACATTAAAGTCCCAGCCTTGACCAAGCAGCTATTGATAGTTGTTTTCTAGGGAAGGTAAAATCAATTTTCTCTAGTGGAGAGAAACTGGATATTTCAACTACATTCTAGGGCAAGCTTGGTGCTCAGGAGTTGATCAACCCAAAATGGATTCCATGTATTTTTATATGCCTTTTCCATTATGGCTTGGTGATTTTGTCTTTTTTTTGTTTCGGAGAGAGAAAAGCTTGAAGTTGGGTGGGTTGGGGCTGGGAGGATCTAGAAGACTTGGGTGGGGGAAGAATATTCTCAAATATATTCTATGAAAATTAAAAAGTAAGTTTACTTATCTAAAAGATTCTTTTTAAAAATACTGTGTTGTAGTACTTGATTTTGAAGAAGTCATTTATTCTCAATGTTGATCTATCTCTATCTCTGTCTCTATCTCTATCTCTATCTCTTTCTCTATCTATCTATCTATACTTACATCCCCTTCTTAGGAGCAATCAACTCCAAAATATGAAATATTCCTCTTTTTGTTTGTTTGTTTCTTTCTTTTTTAAGGCCCAGATGTTTATTTCCCTTACATGTAGGATGGTTCACAAACACAATAATACAAGGGCTTCAGCACTGTGGGGGAAGGGGAGTATCCCAGGCCTCTTAGAGTAAGAGGATCTTGGCCTTAATGTATACTGAAATTCAGACCTAAAGGCTCTGAATTTCTGCATCACACATCCAGTAGGGCTTGGGAGTGAAGCTAGAGCCAAGGCCATCTAAGTGACAGGCCAAAGTGACATGAAGCCCACTTCCTGTGGTCCAACCACGAGTTTCCATCCCAAACCAATGGAAGGTGACTTCACTTGTTAGGGCCCAAAGGGACAGTCAGTTCTACTCCTTTCACTCCCCAGGAAGCCATCTTGGTGACATATTTGATTCTACTCATTGTAAGTGGTAAAGGGATTGGCCTGGTCCCAATCATTATAAAGAGATATAAAAGGCTCAGGAAGGTATAGTATGGATTAGAGCACAAGATGGGGAAGATGATGTCATCCGAAGCATGTGACTGGTGGGAGCAGTTACTAAAGTTCTAGGCAACCTAGTCCACGCTGTGCAGGCAAGTAGAGGGATGCTCAGTGCTCATTGTTTGGCGTTGATGATGTCCGCAAATTCAGGCTTGAGAGATATACCGCCCACCTGAGTCATGCTGGGGCACTCGGAAAGAAGACACATCTTTGGGGAATCAGACGAGTTTATTGGGCAGAAAGTGAACCATGTCATAGCAGAGGGGCTTGGAGTGATCACCTGCATGGGGAGAAGTTAGACGAAAGGGAGGCTGGGATCACTGAGAAGGTGGTTTTCGAGCAAACCAAGGTCATTGCAGATAATGCGAAGGACTGGAACAAGGTGGTCTTGGCCTATGAACCTGTGTGGGCCATTGGGACTGGCAAGACTGCAACCCTTCAACAGGTCCTGGAAGTACCTGAGAAGCTCCAGGCATGGCTGAAATCCAACGTCTCTGAGGGGGTGGTTCAGTGCACCTGGATCATTTATGGAGGTTCCGTGACTGGAGCAACCTGCAAAGAGCTGGCTAGCCAGCCTGACGTGGACGGCTCTCCCTTTTTGCTTCTTATCTCTATCAAAATATTCGAAAAATTTACCCATGTTGTGAGGTTACATTTTTGCCAGGCGTACTGCTTCTGGTCTATAGCTTAAAGAATACTCTGGCTTACCGTATTTGCTGTGATTGTTGACCATGAGCCACTCAGGAAGTGGCTTCTTATAGAAGCTGACTCTTGTCAGTTTGGGTTCCAATTCTTTTGTCAAAGTTCTCAATACAGTATTATTCTTCTAAGGACATTTTATATTATTTCAAATCTGCATCTTTTCTGTTTCATCTTTTAAAAAAAAACAATTCCAATAAAGAATAGTCTTTGTGTATTTGTTTTCGCAGAGTTTGATAGATACTGTAAGCTGAGACATGAGGGGACCACTGCCAGCAGCAAAAAGAAGCTTCTCTGACTAAGGCCAAGGGCAGTGTGAAGCCACAAGACATCTATGCTCTGGAGAAAAATGTATGCTAGGTAACAAATACGGTGAAGGCAGGATATTCTTTAGGCTATAAGCCATCAGCAGTATGCTTGCTGAAAAATTCATATGCTACAAGTTTTGGAATTGATTGATTGAGATGAGAAACACAGGGTGGAATATTTTGTTTTCTGTAGTTTCTAATACCATCGTTTTGAAAGATGCTGTAGAAACAATCCATTCCTTTCAAGATGTGTATCTCTCAGGGATTTTGGGATTTTGCTCTTAGTTAAAGCTTTTCAATTGTAATCCCTGAGAAAAATTTACATGATTCAGAGTATATAGATACATTAGAGGCATAAAACTGAAACATTTACTGATAGCAAATCATAAAGGAATGCACTTTGAAACAATTCTTGCCATTTATTAAATGTGAAAGCAGATTTACAGACTAACGAGAAGAAAATGCTTGTTTGTTTATGTAAAAAATGTGTTTTGGATGAATATTTGGTACTGTAGGAAATACAGCATCTTAGTGTTTTTCAGAATTGATTTATAGTCACAGTTACTGAAAATGCTGCGTCAGATAAATATATGGGGCTAGGTAGCAGACATATGTCTAGGAAATATATTTCCTGTCAGAAGATATTAAAAATTGTATTATAATCAAAAGTTAAAGTTCATTGAGCAGTTTTTATATAACTCAAGTCAGCAACTTGAACACACAATTTTAACATCAAACATCTAACAAAAATCAAACCAAAACCACACTAATCGCATATGCTGAGAAATAAAAGAAAGAAGACATCGAATTTGTAACTGGACTGACCATAGCTCCTGGGCAGGAGAAGATACTAGAAGTATACTCTACTAGAAGTATATAGTATTATGTCAACTCCTGGTGACTTCTTGTCTACTCAGAGATCAATACATCTCCCAATTCTCATTAGGGGAGTTTCTTTTTGCAGTAGGTATTGGTTAACACAGAGACCCACAACTGGTCAAGAGGCAGATTATAGACATCCTGGAATTCTTTCTCTTAAACGGGATATCTGTATCATATGCCCCCTCCCATCACAAAGCTGAGGGAACACTGAAGAAGACTGGCCAGAAAGATTGTAAGAGCCAGAGGTGGTAGAGGAATATAAGGAGATAATAGTACCAAACTTCGTTTTAAATATTTAAATATTTAAATATTTAAATGCTACTCTTAGCCTTAGCCAGAAAAACTTTTTAGAGAATGACAGGGAATGTAGAGACTGGTGGTTGCTCAAGGTGCTGAGAAGTGATTATTGAGCAGCAGACAGAACAGGCATTTATATTCTATAGTGAAGTGTGGAGAACACCACAGAAGAGAGAAAGGAAAGAATGTAAAACCAAGATGGTAGGAAGGATACAAGCATTGTAAATATGATCTCACAGCAGCTGTGCTTGCTCACTCTGAACCTGCTCAAGACTGGGTTAGTCATGGATGGGGGAGGGGCTTGGTGGGCCCTACCATTTCACGTTCACCTCATGGCTACCTGGAATAGGCACAGTCAATACTGTGTAGCCCCTGGTGATCTTACCAAACTCCAATGAACATTTCAAGCCTGTGGTTACTCAGATGACCCTGGTTACAATCAGGGTTTCACAAACAAAATGAAAAGACAGAAATGTGGAAAGGGATTTGTAGAGAGGAAAGAGAAATGATAGCTATGTGGTGGAGATCACAGAGGATCATGGCAGAGAGTAATCGGAATGCATGGTATACATGCATGAAATTGTCCAAGAACAACGTTTAGCTAAGAAAAAGAGTATGTTAAGTGATCATGGTACATATATGTCTGTGGATATTAAATTTTTCCAATATCATCTGTTATAAAAATGATTTTTTTCAAGATGAAGTGTCCTGGGTGTCATTTTGAAAATAAATTTACAATAAATGCAAAGGGGATTTGGTATGTTAGCTATTGCATATTTCTCAGTCACATTATATATTTTTAAAAGAACATTTGGTCATTGCTAAAAGATTTCAATCTTAACACTTCTAAGTGTTCAAAAATAATATTTGAGGATGAACTCACTTTAATATATGTAACAAGAAGTAGCTGTAATTGTTATTCATGGATTTCATGATTATAGTAACTAATTCGGGATTATAAATAATATGATACCCTTCATGTCAGCATGTAAAATGTAGTGTAACCATTAATAAAGTGTCATCAAGAGCTACAGTGTACTCAAGCCAGCAACATATATATTTATATATAAATTGTTTTCATTAATATATGATTTAAAATCCACATGATATATTACGTATTAAATATTACATCTATAACATATATGATACATTATATACAAGTAATTAATGTTAAATATTTAGAAGCTGCTTCTGTGGAGACTCCTGTTTCTTAATTTTCATTAGTTCTTTAAGACTTTCACACACTATAATTTTATCATATGCACCCCATACCTCCAACTCCTCCCAGATCCACTTTCCCTTCCATTCAAATTTACTTCATTTTTGTTTTAAACCCGAGTAAAATTTGTGGAGCCCATATACTCTTAGATGTATGTACTCCCACTGGAGCCTGGTTAACCTTCCTGGGGCCACATTCTTAAAGAAACTGACTCCCCTTCTTCTGGCAGATATCACTTTCCAATAGTTCTCTATCTAGGATTATGACTGTATCCTCCCCTCCCCTCTCCATGCTGGGTTCACGTCTGACATGAACTTGCATGTTGTCACATATTCTGTGCAACTACCTTGCTTTGTCAGTTTAGCTAAATAACAGTAGTATGCTCCTCCCTCCTCCACCAGGGCCTATGACCTTCCAAGCTGTAGTCTTGAGTTTACAGTACTAGAAATGTATTCCCTCTTGTAAATGTATTCCATATTAAACTCAAGATGAGAGTAGTTGATTATCCTCATAGCATTGTGCCACTATTGTATTAATGGGTGTCTCTGATCTGGAAGACTTTGTAGTTTTTAGAGGTCACATCTGGGTAAGACTGTTGACACTTTTCTCCTACCGGTCAGCATAGTGCCTTCTGTCATGTTGAAAGCTAACCAGCAAGAAGATAGCTCAGTTCAGGTTTGATTTCTCTATGTACATTAATTATTTTGATAGTTGTTCACTTATGTTTAAATTGTTAAAACATTTCAAGCTGTAGACTATTTGCAAGATTTTTTAAAAAAAATCTATCTGAGGTTATATGAGGGTAAACTCATTGGAAACCAGATGTTGTGTTTGAGCATTTGAGAAGACTGTGTCAAAACTGCAACACAGTGGACAACCTTAAGAACAAGACATGTGAAAATAGACTGCTGTTGCCTCTGCTATGCATTGGCATTAGATCCTGTCCTACCCATGATCCCTTGCATACTGCAGTTGGTGGGAGGCTCTCACAGAACGATTGAAAACAATGACTTTGGTTAAAAGAGAATTTTTAATATAATGGGTAATGGTATAACTTCAGCGAGTGCTTTTCTGTCTTTGTGGATGAGTTCTGATCAAAGAATGTAGGAGACGGAAGTTAATGTGAAGGGCTATAACATGACATCTTGTAGGTACAATACATCTATTGCAATCATGAACTCATAGCAGCTATAACTACTGGCACTGAGCCGACACACTAGTGGCCCTGTTAACAGTCAACCATCCATGTGCTGAGGAGATCATGGCTTCCCACAATTTTTTGTTAAACTACTAACTACTGGTAGGTTCTGGGCAGAGGAAGCCATTATCTTCAGTTATATACTTGTTGATGAGCCCACCAGGCATCAGTAAGTAGATCCAAACCCTCAGTCATGCAGATGGTCCTGGCTGAAGTGGGTCATCAAAAAGATGAAAATATGGGAAAGAGATTATTTGTAGGACAGAAGTGAGGTGACAGAAATAAAACAGATTTAGGAATAGTAATTAGAATATATTGTATTTTAACTCAGAATATTTAATGCACAAATTTAATTAATAAAATATATAGTCTTAAGGTAAATATTTTGATTCATTGCTATACTAAAATTAAGTAAAAAAGCTTTGGTTTTAAAATGTGTTATTTTGGGACAGTATATGGATATAAATGTTGCATGTCTCAAACAAATATATACATGTACCCTGGCACACATATTTGTGAAGGAGAGTTTGATTTTTTTTAATACAGTTTAGATGGGGTCCAGACTCTGAGACAGACAGAAAGACAGAGAAAGACATACACATAGAGGGAGTCAGAGATTGTCAGAGAACATGTTTTGTTTATGCAAATAAATGGAAAAAAATCTCTAAAGTCAAAGAAGGTCTCAATCTTATGTAAGACGGTAAAAAATTTATTTTCTTTGTGTTATCTTGAAAGGAAAGATCTGAGATTCAGGTGTGTATAGCATTGTGTTGACCATTCAAATTGAGATTTGGTGAAGACAGGCCTTGATGGTTTAGTATTTGAAAGAAGGCGGCAAGGCACACAATGGTATGTATGTGACTGGGGCAGGAAAGTGCTGGCCCCAGGAGCTGTATCCTGACTATCAGAGGGAGCCTGATGGGTCTATTCTGGGAAACACTACTCACTGTAATGTTTCTGTAAGACATTTTTAAAAATTCTTCAGTATGATGTATTATATCAGTAGAAATCAGAATGTATTACATGCAAAAAATAATATACGAACTTAAGAAGCAAAGCTAACAAACAAAGTGTGCAAATCCCATCAGTACATGAACTATGCCTTATTGGAAAATTTCTAGTATTTTCTGTAAGCCATCATAACTCAAAATTGACAGTCATGGGGCACTGACTAGCTTTTACACCAAAGCAGTTTTATTATTATTTTTCTTTCCATTTGATTTTTGTTTAGATTTTTCTTTTGAGAACACTGACTGCTTCACAAAGTTTATGCTCCCACTTTGCTAATGTTCCCCAGGCCTTTTATCTCACTGAAGGGAGAGGGCCGTGTGGGAAGGAGGTAGAGAAGGCAGGGTCTAAACATGCAGTGTTTTATTTACATCAAGGCACATGGGTTGAATCTGCTCCCATTGGCTGCTGGAGGAGCCATCTCTGATGACCTCTGAGCTAGGCACCAATCTATGAGTATGGCGGAATATAATTAGGAATCATTTTCTAAAATGGAATTTCTAATATCTTTTAAAATATATTTCTTGTAGACGTAAAAATGTAGCAAAGTATCATGGAAGTCAAGTCTGACTTGAACCATAGGGATAAAAATCTACCCCTTTGCAGCTTGGTCAAGCCAGAGCTACTGAAGATGAAGAGAACCATTGTATTACCTTGCCGTTTACCCTTCTTTGCCAGATTTCCTTTCATCTATGTCATTGTTGCTTTATGTTATCCTTAGAGGTATCATTTTTTAATTTAACTGCATTGTTTTACTTTCCAGTGAATTTCTTTTCCTCCAATTAAACATACATACCGTTCTGCTAAGGAGATGGTAGCTTGTGTGGTTGAAGACAATAAAAGGCTGTGTCTGTCTCCAAATTCTCACAGTTACTAATGCATTCTGTTATAGAGACACTATTTTTGCTTTAGATATGACTCCAGGAGGCCCTAGTTAAAAGCTCAAAATACCATATGAAAATTTACAAATAGAGCATGGAATAGTAGAACTTTCCTCCCTGGAAAGATATACATCAAAGTGTCTAATAAATTTCTTACTGTAAGATGTCTTTATAATTCCTATTAATTTAATTAAAATATTAATATCAATAAATTTATGATTATCAGACAACAGTAAATATAATTTTAAGATTGAAATATAGCAAATAATTGGAAGTAACATTTCATTTGCCTAAGAGTTATTAAAAATATTCTTACTTATTTTATGTGTTTGAGTATTTGGATTGTGTAAATGTGTAAATGGTGTATCCCATGATGTCATTGCTCTTGAAAGTTAGAAAAGGACCCCTTGGGACTGGAGTTATAACCAGTTATGAGCATCCATGTGAGTGCTCATAATTCAACCCAGGTACCCTAAAAGAGCAGCCAGTGTTTAACCACTAAACGATTCCTTCTGACACTGCTGATTCCATAATTAAAGCTCTTGGTGAGTCTGACTTGCTCTGTGTTCACATAGTTTGAAAAAAAGTTGTCTGAGGGCTTAGAAATCAGAGTTTATCATTATTATTGCAGTGACTTGTAAGAGGGTAGGTCTATATACTTACACTGAGAACCTTGAACAGCTAAAGTTTTCAAGTAAACGGTCTCCCAGTTTGTGAATTTGAATAGGGCAAATACAAAGTACCCCCATCTCTCTCTCTCTCTCCTCCCTCTCACTCTCTCTCTCCACACACACACATACACACACACACTCCACTTGAAGTCCCAATGGACTGACCTTGAAAGGAACATATACTTCAGGACACAGACATAATTTAATGATGTCTTCCCTGACATTGTTGAAGAGCTTTGAGAAAGTATTTTCTATTCAAACAGAAGAACTGACAATTAGGAAGAGGAAGCAATTAAAAATGAAGCATTAGTGACAATAGTTGTGAAATGACATTGCATGAAAATGAAGAGCTTAGAGGATGAGGTTCATCAACTATAGATACAGAATAGGAGATACTCTTTGCTAACTACACATCCAATAGAATATTAGGACAAAAAAATATATAAAGAACTAAAGAATTGAAAATCCAGAAATCAAACAACCCCATCAAATAGGATAACAAAATGACCAGACACATCTCAAATACGAAGTGTAAATGACAAATAAAAATGTGAGAAAATGTATTCCCTGGGAACCCACAGATCACTCCAGCTAGAGAAGCATGTAGGCTAACTACAGATCTTCATCTTTCCCTGCATTCCTCCAAATCCAATCCCCCAGTCTCATTCCCAGCTCTATAGCAGAGCACCTACTGGGGCTTCCTTACCCTCTGTGGCCCTCATCTCTAATAAATTGCTCATTAAATCTCCTCTGCCTCCCCTGCAATCTCGTTATCCCAGCCTCCAGGACCAGCAGGTATTTCCTAGGAGCATACCAGTCTCCAAGAGTAGGGATGCTAGCAGGCTAACTATTGACCTTCAGCACTCCCTCTCTCTCTCCTCTCCTCCAAATCCAGTCTCTCCCCTATCTTCTGGGGTCTCCTAACTGCCCCATCTCCAGCAGATTATCTTCTTCTCCAACCTTTCTGTCCACTCCTCCTGTTATCCTAGCTCCCAACTCTAGCAGGCTTTTTCTGGTAATCCCCAGTCCAAGCCTGACAAAAAAGCAAGCAGGCCAGGAAGCAGGTTGACAACCTTTAGATCTTCATTGTTCCTTCTTTCTTGTGTATCAGATCCCCCAGTCTCATACCCAGCTCTGTAGCAGACTATCTGGTGTGGTTTCTCTTCAGTCCCCTATTCCCTGAGGAAGTAAGACGATCTTGGTGAAACACTCCACTTTCCTCTTTCCAAATGACCATTTCAGCTCACTGCTCCTCCTCTTACCTGCCATCAGCCCATCCCTATGCCTAAGTGTCAGCTCTTAATACCCAGAAATACATTTTATCCAGAACCTCCAGTGGCCACACTTATCAAGATCCCTGAAGAATTTGTATCAGGCAACACACAGCCACTACATTCTCCTATGAATAAGAGAGGACAACAGAAACCAAGAAATAAGACACTCACAAAACAAAGACCAGAAACCAGCATCTACAATTACAATCTTTCCAAAAACAGATTCTGAGATGCCAGGGTAAAAACATAACCAATAACAGCTAGACAGAAAGTCTCCACTATAGCCCAGCAACCCTACCACAGCAGGCACTGAGTGTGGCAACATAGATGAAGCTCAAGACAAGACCTTAAAATAGCCTTTATGAACAAGGCAGATCCTCAAAGAGGAAATGAATAATCCCTCTTAAAGAAATGAATGAAAACACAAACAAATGGTGGAAGGAGATGAAAAAACATGCTAAGACCTGAAAGCAGAAATAGAATCAATAGGGAAAACCCCAGACTGGGAAATCTGGAAATGAAAAATTTAGAAACTCAAACAGGAACATCAGAGGCAAGCCTAACCAACAGAATACAGGAATTGGAACAGAGACTCTCAGGCACTGAAGACACAGAAGAAGAAATGGATACCTCAGACTTGCCCTCTCCCTCCCTCTAAAATGTAAATCTAAAAAAATACTGACACTGTTTGGATAATCAAGCACCTAAAATTAGATATCCCAGGGACTTAGGGTAAACTCAAATAGTTCTCTTCTAAAATAAAAAAGTAAACAAACAAGAAGGAAGAAAGAAAATACGTAGCAATAAAATGAGTCCTGATGACATTTTCCATCGTGCTAGACTCATAGATCAGTGCCTTGCTCAGCTATCGCCACAGAAGGTTCCTCCTGCCCAGATGGAAACAAATATAAATACTCTCTGACCGACTACATGCATGGGTTGAGGAACTCTACAACACCTAGCCCTAAATGGGATATCTCCATCAGATCCCTCCCTCAGGGCTCATGAGACCCTTCAGAAGAGGAGGCAGAAATGGTGTAAGGGCCAGAGCGGGTGGTGGACATCAAGAAAGCAAGGCTTTCTAAATCAACAGGATTGGTGCACATATGAACTCACAGAGACTGAGGCACCATATACCATGACTGCACAGGTCAGCACAAGTAGACATTCTAGAGCTGAAAGAAGTGGACACATGTTTTCATCCATAACCCAGAAACTATCTCCAACTGATAATCACTTGCAAATAAAAATGTTTCCTTCTCCAAGGGAGTCTCACTACTAATAGAAGAGAAGGTGGGGAAGACCCTCGAATACTTGGGCACAGGGGAAAAGTTCCTGAACAGAACACCAATGGCATATGCTCTAAGATCAAGAATTGACAAATGGGACTTCATAAAATTGCAAAGTTTCTGTAAGGCAAAGGACACTGTCAATAGGACAAAACGACAACCAACAAATTGGGAAAAGATCTTTACCAATCCT
>NW_021604616.1:5536303-5594966 GCF_004785775.1 Grammomys surdaster | reverse complement strand
AAAAAAAAAAGAGTGCAGAGCATTAAAAAAAAAAAAAGAAAAAAGGATAGGCTGCATGCCCAGCAGTAAGTTAACTCAGTGGAATTGTCTCATACTGTCATATCAGGACTTTTAAAAAGTAGATTAATATATATATATATATATATATATATATATGCTTCTGTTTCTTTTTGATGTTTGTTTTACATGGGATTCTCTTAAGACCCTTTCCTTCTGTTTGTTTTGTTCAATTCCAATTGTGTTAGTTTTGTTTTACAGTATTATATTTTATCTTATTACATTTTATTATTATCCTACAGACACAGGCTTGCTTAATGAGAGTCAGAATAAAGGTGGATTTGAATGGGAGGTGGGAAGAGGGAAGGAGCTTGGAGGCATAGAGAAAGGGGAAACCATAATTAGAAAAAAAACTATTTTCAATAAAAGGAGCAAATGTCAAAAATGTTCAATACCATTAGTAATCACATAAATGTAAGTCAAAACTACACTACACACAATCTATTAGACAGGAATGTGTTAGAGCAGTTTGTGAGGGGGCAGGGATGGAGGGGTTGACAGCTATCAGTGTTCATGCTATACTGATGAGAAGCTATAAAAACAAGAAGGCAGATGAACATAGAAACACATTCATCCCACTGTTATTCAGCCATAAAGAAGAATGGGCTTATATTGTTAGTGGGGAAATCCATACAACTAATGATTACCACACTAGGTGAATTACATCAGATTCAGTATGAAAATGTCACATTTTCTCTCATTTGTGGATTCTAGAGTTTTTAGAAATACATAAAACCATGTTGTTGTATAACTTATCCTGGGGAGACATGAACATATATCTATTCACTCCAGGTAGGGATCATCAGTAGAACAAAAAAATGGGTCCACCAAGTCTAGCCTAGCGAAACAGTGAGTTTCTGATGTTATGTAGAGGAATGTGGGTAAAGGATTACTGCACAGGAGTGTTACTGACTCAAAGGGAACACATTACCAGAAAGCCCAACCCAGCATGGGTAATGACTCAGGAAAACTGCGTGTGTCCTGTACAATTTGCTGTAATTCAGCTGGCTGGAGAGTTTTCCTTTTCTAAGCAATTGTTATTGCTTATACAACTTTGAGGAGGGCTCCTCTGAATATTCTAATTTTCAGGAGTTCTTTGAGCCTTTTAAGTTGTTTTGTTTACTTCCTGGGTGTTATTACCTTCCAGACGGGACAATAGGAAATGTAGGAGCATGGTCAAAGTAAATTACATGCTGTATGAAAATGTTGGTATGAAACCAAGTACCATGGGCAATAAATGTATGCCTTTAAAAATGAAGAGTTACCACTATGGTATCTGAAATAAGAAAAGTTAAAAAGAAAGACTAGAAGAAAAACATGAAGACATCTTTTTATATCTTGAATTGAGTTGAAACAGAGGTATCTTCAGCTATATCTAAGGCTTAACAAATTTTCCCCATGTAAACCATCATCTGAAAGACACGCTAAAGTGAATTATCCAGTAAACCAAACTAAGGAGTTTAATAAAGAAGGGAAAATCATACCCATGATGTAGTGTGTTCAATCTGTTGTGTGCTGATGTTACATAACACTGCATCCATTTGTTTATAGGGCATATACACAAAAAAGACTCAGGCATTATGGAAGAACTGAAACAGGAGTAAAAATGCTTTGTGCCCTAATTCCAGCTTTTCTGTGACTTAATCATTAGTTTCAAATAAGCATAATAAAAATAAAAGGGATGAAAAAAAAGCTATGTATTAGGAAAAAACCAAAGTCACCTTTCTGGGAATCTCTTCCATCTAAGATTCCATCCACATGCCTTGTTGCTGAGTCCATAGTCCACCTTTCCAGCATCCATCAGCATTGGCTTATCTCACACTTAATTGTTTGTGTTTCTTGTCTCGTACCTCTGCTTTCCTAACCATTATAAACCTTTCATAAAGAGCTCTGTTCACTGTTGTGGCCCCTGAGCATGGCATGCTGCCTAATATATACTGAGTTCTTGATAAATATTTGTTGAATGAACCAGCAGTCTCATTATTACAAAATTAGTGATAAGTAAAAATGTCATTCTTCACAAAATATTAATACAAAAATTGTAGCAATGCCTATTATTTGAGATTACCAATTTTCTTTGTAGTTTTTACATGAAAAGAAGTCTACTGGAACACTTCTTGTAGGATTATTTTCCTCTGGAACTTATAAGTGTAATATCCTCTTCAAGCTATCCAAGAAAGTAAACAAAATCTTTATTTGCAATTTGAAGGTTCTGAGAGATTGGCTTGATACCTCACTCTTTTTTCCCTAGAATATGATAGAAGTAAAATTTTAAGGTAAGCTCTAGAATATTTAAAGTATTAAGAAAATGGCTAAGACACAATGAATCTATGATAAAGTGAAGGCAAAGGATTCTATTAAAATGAACTAGATTACATATGTGGAATCTAGCTGATAATACATGTATATATGTAAACAAATGTACACATCAGTACAGTCAAACATGAAGAAAAGAAAACTAGAAAGGACATATAAGGGAATGAGACAGGACTGACTGAAGGTAATGGACACAGTTTATAAAAGAATATATAAGGCTAATCATATTTCTAGTTATAATTCTGTCAACAGATTATTTTTGGTTTGGTTTTGGTGGTGGATTAGTGTATAAAATATATTCAATAGTGAAAGTGTAAAATTTAAGATGAAGCTTCTCAGCTTCTGTTATGAATTCTATTCTGACTACAGAGATGTGCATTGAGTTGAATAGACATTGCATCTAATTAATTTTGGTGTGCGTGTTTACTTATTTTCAAGTTTCAATACTATAATTTTTATTGAAAAAGGAACCAAAAGCCATGCATGGGTCTGAGGAGATGACTCAGTCAGTAAAGTGTTTGCCATGCAAACAGAATGGCCCAAATTCAGAGCTCCAGCAACAACATAAAAACCAGGTCCAGTGGCAGGCATATGTAACCCAGTACTAAGGTGAGATAGATGCAGGGGGAACCTCAGGGCTCTTTGTGTAGCTAGCCTATCCTGATTGATGAACTCCAGGCTCAGGGAGAAACTCTGTGTCAAACAAAAAAACAACACTAAAGAACATTTGAGAAAAACACTCTATATCAATGACCTCTGGTTTTTACAAATAAACATGTGTTCACTCCATATGAGTACATATTTAACACACACACACACACACACACACACACACACACATGCGCGCGCACACACACACACACACAGTACTGGGTGGTTTTGTGTCAACTTGACACAAGCTGGAGTTATCACAGAAAAAGAAGCCTCAGTTGAGAAAATGCCTCCATGAGAGCCAGACATCACTTGGTGCCTGCTCACATTTGCTTCTTCAGAGAACTACATTTTAATTATTGTAGTATTGTAACTGGTGAATTTTAGTTTCTTGTGTTTGGATTAACTTAGGGACAAATGGAGCTACTTCTAATTATAAGAAGAGATAATTAGTGACATGATATTGAATGAGTAATTTGTGATGAGATAGGAAAATAACTCAAGAAACACTAGAGAGTGCTTTACTTGTAAACACAGATTAGCAACGAATAAAAAGTCAAAATGTACCTCTCAATATTTGAGACTTTTAAGTATCTGGAGATGGGGAAGCAGAAGAGTGATGTAAGGCAACGGGCGGTCCTCCCTCTTCACAAAGAAGCCATGTTTATTTAGGTTTAATTAAAGCTGATAAATAAATAAGGAATCAGTGTAACTGTGTTACAGCTTTGAGGGGAACGGTATCCAGGCAGTCAGGATCTAATAGATACCACAAGTCACACTGCAAACAAATCTTATACAAGAGATTTTTGGGGAACAACATATGAGGGTGGCTGTCTCTGCTTGGGAGAGAAGCGGTAGAGAGCTGGGTGGGAGCAGGCTTACATAGGGTTTCTTGTAAGCAGAGTTTTCAAGGGTAGAGACTTCCAGGGTGGGGAATGGTGAGATTTCAAGTCCTGAGCTTGGAGGGGGACTTATGGATTGGTGAGTTTTTAAGCCCTGGAATTGGGCTCTGGCTTTTAACCCTACTGTAATCACAGTTATTTTTTAA
This sequence comes from Grammomys surdaster, assembly GCF_004785775.1. Classification (NCBI taxonomy): domain Eukaryota; kingdom Metazoa; phylum Chordata; class Mammalia; order Rodentia; family Muridae; genus Grammomys; species Grammomys surdaster. Next base: position 5,590,894 of record NW_021604616.1, on the reverse strand, counting down.
CCACTAAAGCAAGTGTAAATTTTTATAAGTGGCTCACAAAAATGAGAATTTAGATATGGATAGGTTTATTTTCATCTTACACCTGCTCAATTTGGATTTGGGATTCTAAATTATATATTAGATATACACAGAAAAGGTTTGGTGAAATGAGCATCAACCATGCCATTGGCTTCCCCACATGAAGGAAAGAACTCTTTAAAAATAGTTTTGAATAAGCTGTTTTGTATTAAGAATATTTTATTATGTTATTAAATAAAATGATATAGAGGAATGCCTTAGTTAGGCTTTTATTGCTGTGAAGAGACACCATGACCATGGTAATACTTTTAAAAGAAAACACTTAATTGAGGCTATCTTACAGTTTCAGAAGTTTAGTCGACTATCGTAATGGCAGGAATCATGGAAACGTGCAGGCTGATATGGAGCTGGAGAGGTAGCTGAGACTTCTACATCTTTATTCTTAGACAGCAGGAGACTGTGTGCTAAACTGGGCATAGCTTGAGCATAGGAGACCTCAAACCCCATCCCCCAAACTGACACACTTCCTTCACTTCCTTCAATAAGGCCACACCTACTCCACCAAGTTCATACCTCCCAATAGTGCCACTCCCTCTGGGTCAAGAGTTCAAACATTGAGTCTATGGGGCCCATTCCTATTCAAACCACCACACAGAATAATGACTTGTATATGTTATTTATCAATAAGATGATAAAGGCATCAAGAAGGTATAACATGACTAAATCAGAAGAGAACAGGTCATGCTTTGCATTGGCAAAGGGAAGGGACCCAAGGGCAGGAGAGTACAGACACAGAGATGATGCTCTGGGACGCCCTCTTTCCAGTGAAAAGTGAAAGGGGCCAGGTCAACAGACACAAATATAAACCATCTTTTAAAGTTTGATAGATGGGAATTGGTAGAGTGTGGAAGCAAGGCTATTCTCACATTAAAAAAAAAAAAAGGTGTTCATTGAATGATCACTGAGATTTTAAAACTAACTGTTGTATCCAGAGCCTCTATCCTCACATGAAAGGTCTATAACATCCAAGGAAGATGAATGGCCATAGAAAGAATTTTCCTATGAAAGTTAACTGTTTTTTACTTTTTATCTTGGATAAAGTCAGTGTCTATCAGAAGCTTAATTGACTATTTTTAGGTTCTTTTTATCTTTTCCCTTGTAAAACCTCTTCTTTTAGTAATACTTTCTGGAGGCCTCCCTACAACGCATCCATTGAAGGAACCCTTCATATGTCTGATTATCTGTGTGTACAAAGTGCAGCAAAGGATCTGAGGAGATGCTCAGTGGGCAATGCTCCTGTGGACAGGCATGAGGATCTAAGTTCGATCCCTAGAACCCATGTAGAAAGCTGGGCATGGCAGTGGCTTTTGTAATCCCAGTGATGGGAGGCAGAGGCAGGAGATTCCTGGGACTCATTGATTAGCCATCCTAAGCCATTGGTCAGCTTCAGGAAGCTGAAGCTTCAGTGGAAGATCCTATCTAAAAAATAAGATATTATGCCAATGAGGAAGGTACCATATGTCAACTCACACATGGGTGACTGTGTCTACATATACATATAAACACACGTATGCTACAAATCTGCATACACACACACACACACACACACACACACACACACACACGAGAATAACATATTTTTAAGTGTTCTGAAACATTACTGGGATCTTTGTGTGCTTCTAAAAATTTCAGAGTTATAATCAATTTAAAACATCCTGGGCCTTAGGCATCACAATCAGCATACTGAATTGGTAAACCTAGAAATGAATGCTAAGACATGATTGCCAGGCCATGTATGATGGCAGACATCTTTAATTCTGTGAGTGTGAGGTCAATCTGGACGACAGAGTGAGCTTCAGATTGGCAAGGGCTACATGGTAAGATTGACTACAAAAGAGAAAATTCTCCTTATTAAAGGGATCCTGTGTGATATAGGCAAATTGCTTTGGCCATGTAGAGTGAGATAACTAGGGCCACATACAAGTTAGGTTTTGGTTCCCTTTAATTTTTAAAATTTCATTTTATTGTTCAAAAATTATTCTTGAGAATTTCATACATGGATACAATGAAATATTATCTTATCCACTCTCATTCCTCCTCCAACATCTCATGTATTTTCCATACACACACACACACACACACGTGTGTATACTCACCCATTACCTCACTTATTTATGGCTTTTGTAATGAGAACAATTTCTATATTTTCAATATCTTAACTCCTTAATAATTTGTATACTGTGTTGTTATTAACTATAATCACCATGCTGTATATAGAAGTATTAAACTAGATCCACCACAACTAACTACAATTCTCCATCCTTTGTCCATATCCCCAGTCTTCCCTCTAACAAGAAACCCTGGCACCTATCACCTACTTTTACTTTTGTACATTCCTTGTGTGTGAGATCGGGTGGTCAGACAATGATTTGTGTAGACAGGTGGGATTCAAGAACAAAAACACAGATCACTATTTTTCTCCTTATCCCCTCTTGTTCTCACTATTTATTCTTGACACTATCCTTCAATCTAGTCATGTTCAGCATCATCATTCACTTATCTTGCACAAAACCTCTACAACCCAACTTCCAGAGACATCTGAGTTAAAGATAGGTCACTGTCTGTCTTCACTGGGATTTTGTGAAATGCTAAGTACATGAATACATTATAATTGCCAAAGTAGTGTTCCTTCTGTTCACTGGTTGCTATGTGACAAGTAGCAGAAGTCAGGAGAATAAAAGATATTTTGTTATGCTCATAGATTAATGTGTGTCACCAAGACACAAGAGATGTATCTCTTCTCTGTGCCATGGATTTGAGACTGAGGGATGGCTCCAAGTGCAGGTAATATGATCATGAAATACAAGTCTGAGCATGATATCTTCACTTAAAAGATTGTTGGTGGATCTGAGGTAACTTAGTGTCATGGTCATCTGGATTGTCAATCTTAATGTCTGCATGTAGCAAGGAGACTCAGGGTAACTGAACTTCTAAGAGTGGGTTTTCAAGAAAAAGTTGCAGGCACTGTGTCTCATGAATTACTCTCTTCGAACTCACATAGCACTACATTCAACATAAAGGAGAAAAAAAACCTCATCATAATGCAGGAAGAGGAAACAGAAGCTGATTCTCAATGGGAAAATTATCAGTAAAATTGAGGCTGTATTGCAGTGTTGAGATGCTGGCCTTCTGTATGGAGGACAAAAATTGAAAACAAACAAATGAAAATTGCAAATCATTGACTTTAAGTCATCTTTGAAGAATTAGACGAAAATAGAAGACAACTCAGTGCTCAGGGTACAAGAGTGAGGATCTGACGTCAATCTTTAGCACCATCGCAAATTCCAGACACTGTGGTGCGTGAGTAAGATCCCACTGCTCAGGAGGCAGAGGCAGAAAGGTCTCTGGGTCTCGCCAATCAGCGGCAGGTACCAGTGAGAGACCTTGTTTCAAAAATAACAGTAAAATAAAAACAAAAACAAAGTAGATAGCTTCTGAGGAATGATGTCTGAGGGTGATTTCTGAATTCCGCCTCCCCCCCCCCCAAGAGTAAGTAACCTTTCACCTATGCTTCTGTAAGTAACCCAAATTATGTCATTGGTTTACTAATAGGGACTGACTTGGATAGAATCCTTTTTGTGTTCAGTGAATAGAAGCTTTTTCTTCATGTTTCCTTGGGGCGGGGTTGGAAGCAGCTTTCTGCTTTGACTGTCATACATGCCACTTGCCGCCATCCCATGCTTCCCAGTCAAAATGGACTGGTAACCCCTTGGAATTGTGAGGCCAAATAAACTTTCTTTTTTTTTTTTAACATGGCATTTTTTTTATTGGATATTCTATTTACATTTCAGATATTATCCCCTTACCCCATTTCCTCCCCTCCCAGGAACCGCCTATCTCATCACCCCTCTTTTTTTTAATTTTTTTTTGAACATGAGATGCTTTTTTATAGCATGTTTTACAAGGGGAGGGGGTAAGAGGGGCCAGGTGGTGGAAAAGTACAGAATCTTCTTGGCCTCTGCCTTGAAACATGTCGTGGTCTATATGGTACACTGCCTTGAATTATGATCTACCTGCTATTCTTCAGAAGATATGGTACACTGCTTTGAGTCTATCTGCAGTTGCCAAGCAGGATCTTGCAGTTGCCAAGCTTCAGGGGACATTGTGCAGGTGGGGAAAGGTAGGGGGAGAGGGTAAGGGCGAGGGTCCTGGCTTCTGGCATCTCCCTGTACTAATATCTGTATACCATTTTTTATATCAACTCTCTAGATTAAATAGTTAAAAATGTGCCATGTCCAACTGTCTATATATGTAGGTTTTGTTCACCTTGAATTATTTAAATCTAACTTGAGGAAATACTAACATATCTATATTCTTCTAATTAAGGATATCTTCTTGTCTAATATCTTAAAACATTTAATTTATCTTAAAATTATTTAAATCAGATTATACACATTTATGTCTCCAAACACTTATTATTTCTTACAGTAAAGACTTCCTTTTGTTGTAGCCTTTTAGATCATAGTCAGCATTGTTATGTATGAGTCACAAACCACAACCAAAGATTCCTGCTTCTAATCGTAACTTAATATCAACTGGTCAAACTTCCTCCACTCCTTCACTCTCTTGAACCTCTGGCCACCACTGTCCCTCTCTAAACTTTGATAAGATTAACTTTTTAAGATTCTATCTGTGAGTAAGATACCATTCTGTGCCTATCTTATTTCATTAAACAATCTTCTCTTTCATTAAACTTTCTCCAAATGGCAGGATTCCATTCTTTTTATGGCTAACTCCCACTTCATTTTGTATATACATTTCTTTATTGACTTCATTTCTTTCAGACATATATTCAGTACTAGGATTGTTGGAGTGCATGAGTCTGACATTTAAATTTTTGATGAATTTGAATAGTGCTTTCTATAATGTCTGGGCTGCTTTATAGAACCATCAACGCTGTTCATTGCTCTGTTTTTGTTCATATCCTCAATAGCACTTACTATATTCATTTTGCTTGATGATACTCATTCTTACTAGAGTGTTTCTTTTGCATTTCCTTGGTGATTTGGTCGTGATTAAATATCTTTAATTGTCCATTTTAGTGTTTTCTTTTGAGAAATGTTAATTTAGACTACAGATTATATAATGCTACTTATTTTTTAAATTGAGAGTTTTCACTGTTTGTTTATTTAAAATACTATCTTACTCTGTAGCCCAGGCTGGTTAGAGTCTTCCTGCCTTAGACCCCTAAGAGCTGGGATTATAGATATGAGCTAGCATACTTTGAATTTTTTGAACCTATAATTATTCTGGTTGTCAATCCCCCATGTCAGATCCAGGTTGCAAATGTTTTTCCTCCTCTGAAGACTGTCTCTCTATACTGGTAACTATTTCTTTGTTGCTTGGAAGCTTTTTAAATTTGGCATACTCTCATTTCTCTATTTTCACAACCTTGCTCATTCTAATATTTTTAAGGTGTCTCTCCTTACGTTTCCCTCCTGCAGTTTTGGTTCACTGTGTACATTTAAGGCATTATGGTATTTTGAGTTGATTTGTATTGTTTTTTAGGGATGAAGGTCTAGTTTCATTTCTGTGTTTGTAGATGCTCAATTTTTTAACATTTACAGAAAAAACTGTTCTTTCTCTACCTTATGTTCTTAGCACTATTGTTGACAACTGACTGGCTGTGGATGTATGGATTAACTCGTAGGTGCTCTATGTTGTCAACTCACTGGTCAATGTGTCTATCGCAAATCAGATATAATGCCAAACTGTTTTGACAGCTGTCATTTTGTATCATGGTTTGAAGTCAGATAATGTAGAGCCCTCTGCTTTGTTCTTTTGCTTCAGAAATCTTCTTTTCTTAAATTATTTTCCTAATCTTAATAGCTCATCAATCCCTTGTCCAAACTAAGGGCCTGGGGTTGATCTTCTAATATCAATGCCATCTTCAAAAAACCTCTGCATCTTATATAATTTTTTTAAATACAAGAACAAGTGGAATTTTATGTTTATTTTATTTTTCTGTAGAAAAGGAGGGCATAAAACCAAGAGTTTATTTTAAAAATGATTTCTTTAAAAATAGATCATTTTTCCTTTATCTTTCCAGTTTGAATAGAAATTACATAAGGAGAATGTTAGAAGTAGAGGTTTGGATATGAGTCAGGTAAAAAAGGCAAATGTGGATCAAATATTTAGAGATTAAGAAAATGAAGAATAACATGACATTTGAATCTAAGAAAATATTTTTAACAAGATTCCATTAGCTTTTTCTTAAAACTAAATCCCTGAAACTTTGAATAGTGAGTGTCTTGGCTGACACAGGTTTATGAGTGAGTTTTAACCATTGTCACTTCTTAATATTTTTATGTTCCCTATGCAGACAAGAACTATATGGACAGGTTCTCAAAAGTTAGAACTCCTAAGTGAAATGAACTGTGTCTTATATGAACAACAATTTATGAATAATGATCATGTTGGCTTCATAGAAGGCCACATTTACAGGCTTGCCATTTCTTCCAAATAATGGGAGTTTCATTTTGGCATTTTCATAGGTTTGTGTAGAGTACTTTGATAAAATAGTTTGGTGGGCTGATATTTATGTCATTGGCACATGACATTAGCATAGTACCATTGGCACAAAATGATCGTCTGTTATTTTTCTTTGACTCAATACTTCAGCATTATGGGGACACAAACTACAAAGGAGGATTTAAATTATTTGGTAGAAATTGCAGACATTCCATTTGAAGAATGCTTAGGGTAACATAGTGGAAAGTACTTAGTGTCTGGAATTAGTAGAACTTACAATGTTGACTCTGCTATTAACTGAGACTAGTCGGAAACGTCATTTAAAGCTTTTCCATTCTTGTCTTATTAGGTAGAGATAATAGGTCATACCTCTAGGGGTACTGGTAGGGATCCATTAGGAAAAGATTATAGTCTGTGACAGAGAGGCACACATGAATATGCACAGCCTCTGTCATTATAGTCATTGATTTGGACAGTTCAGCATATTTAATCTTGGGGCACTAAACACAACAAAGGTAAATAATTTGAAGTATTAAATCTTTCAAATAAGATAATTCCTGCTGCTGTGGTAAAATGTGTAACTGATTGTGTTTAATGGTGTAAGAATTTCCTCAGTTTAAGGCAGTTATTTGTGCAACCTTAATGCTACACATCGAGGACAAAAACTGACCCTCTGGCTGGATGCTATCGGAAAGTTACGTTGCATTTCCTTTCTAGGGTGTCTTGATCATAAATGCTCTAGGAAATACCTTATCAAAAACCCCAACACGCTCCGTTGTCTGTTCTACTCACACTAAGGACCACCACAGCTGCCACCTGAACTGATACTAGCTGTTGCTTGTCTCCAGACCTCTTCCTTTGTTCCACAAAGAAAGCTGGACCATTTTCTTCAAAAGTTAAATCAGATTCCGTCACTACCTGCTTTAAACTCTTGCATTGCCTTTTAATACTCTTAGAATGAGAGACTAACATGACGCTGTGGCTTACAACATCCCACCAGGCCTTTCCTCAGGGTGTGTTGAGTATCACCTCATTGTCCCACTTGTCCTTGGGACTTCTTGAAGTGCTCTAGTTCCAGCTGTGTGATTTTCAAACAAGTGGCACTTTTGATTCTTTGGCTGGTTCTTTAACTAGCTTCATTCTTTCTGCTTGGATTGCCTCCTCCTTAACATTTTCTTGGCTGGCTTGTTCTTATGTTTTGGCTTGTACTCTTCATCAGATTTATTTCTCCTTGACTACCACTTCTCAAATAGTCGTCACCTATTTGTAAAATGTATGGGAGCAAGATTCTCACCTTTTTCTTGTTGGTTGCTCTCTACAAGAGCTTACACTAGTACTTGGCATAGTTCTCAGCTTAAATATAGTTGAATGGATGATCAGATGTGATCTCTACCTACCCCACTTTGAAAAAGGGATAACTGGTCTCTAAAACAAGGAAGAGACTAGAAAATACTAAATGGGGAAGGGCATAAGGATATAGTCACAATGATTGGCTTTAGAGAACATTCCTCTTACGCTTGAACTTGAAGATGAGTTTATGTTACAAAAGCACCTTCCCAAGGAAGCTATGTGTTAGGACACCAGTGACTTACTATCTCTCTTAGGGTTTTATTGCTGTGAACAGACACCATAACCAAGGCAATTCTTATAAAGAACAACATTTAATTGGAGCTGGTTTACAGGTTCAGAGGTTTGTGCATTATCATCAAGGTGGGAGTATGGTAGCATCTAGACAGACATGGCACAGGAGGAGCTGAGAGTTCCACATCTTCATCTGAAGGCTGCTAGCAGAATACAGGATTCCAGGAAGCTAGGACTAGGGTATTAAAGCCCACACCCACAGTGACAAACCTACTCCAGTGAGGCCACAACTCCAGATAGTACCACTCCCTGGGCCATGCTTATATAAACCATCACATCATCAGTAGCACTGCTTTGCAGTTGCTAATCTGGTAAAACTTGTCTTGCTAAGTGGTTGCAGATGTTTTGTTTGCTTTGATTGTATCTTTGATAACTGCTAATTGATCGGCTATTTGAAGGCTTTTGCTTTGTCTCCTTATTTACCTTTATCTCCCACATACTATAAGTTTTACTTATAGATTGTAAATACCCCAGATTCCAGTATTATATGTCTTGTGTGTTGTGTGACCACTGTGTTGTACAGAATGCTCCCCCATTAATTCTTGATTGGTCAATAAATGTCTGGGGCTTATGACTGGGCAGAAAGGATAGTAAGGCAGGTCTTAGAATAGAATGAGAGTCCCAGAGAGAGACCCCAGTGGAAAAGAAGAGAGAAACAGAGAGAGGAAAAGGCCACCATCAGATGGGATGGGCCAGGAGCACATAGCCAAGAGAAGTTTACCCTGAGGACAGGGTAATGGAGCAGAAGCAGCCTGGGAAACACCAGATTGGTTAGTGACTGGAATTTGTGTGGGTTTTAACAGGCAGAAGGATCAGAATAGCTCAGAACCTGCCCAGCATGGTGCCTACAGCTTATTAATAAATTGCAGTGTCTCTTAGTTGTTTACTTGAGAACTATATAGGCAAAAGTGGGGTAGAAACCCCCTATATAGATATTTAGGAGTAAAAAGAAGGTGTTACAACCCATCAGAAAACTAATTTAATATAATAATTCTATCCTATTGTCAGTATTTGTTATCTGTGCTGTATACTGTTTATTGTAAAATGTTTGTTCCCTGGCTATTTTTCAAGATATTTCAATAGTGAAATACATTAATTTTTTATGTGGTCTATGTTCATTTATTGACATTTTCTCTCCTATTATCTAAAAATAGAAAATGTTCAGAAATATGTATGCATTTATTTTAAACTCAAAATTTTAAAAATTACTCTATGTATATGTGTAGATGGAATGTATCCTTGGGTTTAATAATATGTTTAATGCTTCTGTTATTTCTCTTGACAATATATATGTGTGCATATATAATATATTACTTATTAACATATAACATATAATATATTAATTCACATAAATATTGAGTAACTACACATACTTATACGTTATATATATATATATATATATATATATATATATAATATGTATTATTTTGTATACTATATACTACCTTATATATTTTATATATCTATAAAGTATATGTGTGTAAGAGTGGTTATGTTCAGCATAAAGATTGGGATTGTGATTTGTGTAAGAAAATGGAATATATATATTTATGAACACATATTATATTTTCTTCATATATACAGATGTTATTGGATACCTAGGCTGATTTCATGAGTTGCCTATTATGAGTAGTGACGTACTAAACTTGGGTATGTAGGTGTTACTTACTTTCCTTGGATATGTTGGATTACTTCTTGGTAAATTGACTTTTTATGAATCCATGAACTGGATGACTAGTCTATGTACTCACCGGGTGGCTTAACTTAACATGCAGACTGTTGTGGTTTGAATGACAATGCATCCCCCATAAGCTCATATATTTGCATGCTTGGTCCCCAGTTAATGTGCTGTTTGAAATAATTAGGAGCTGTGGTCTTGTTGGAGAAGGCGTGGCCTTGATGGAGGAGGTGTGTTGCTTGGAGTGGACTTTGTGGTCTCAGAAGCCCATAGCAGGCTGCGTCCCTCTTCTACCTGCTGTCTATGGATCTGGATGTAAAGCTCACATCTACTTCTGCAGCACCATGCCTCTCTGCCTTCTACCATGCTCCCCATCATGATGGTAATGAACTAACACTCAAACAGTTAGCCAGCTCCAAATGGATGCTGTATATCTCTAAGAGTTTCCTTGTTCATAGTGTCTTTTCACAGCACTAGAACACAGACAGTAATTCAGTTGGTCTTTATCTTTTTCCAAGAAAACAGTCCCACTATTTGTTGAACTAATTTTATTCTGTCTTCTACCTCCTGCTCAATGGAAAGATTTCCTAATAATTTGAACTGTGTCTTTGGTTTTTTTTTTTGTTTTTTTGTTTGCCTGTACACCGCGTTCTGCTGTAGAACTAGGCAATCCTGATTTCCAAGTCTAATGTTGGAGCAATACTTGTGATCGGTAACGTGTATCAGAATGTAGCTAAAATCTTTTTTATTCTTTCCTTCTTTGAGGAATTTATTTTACAGAATAAGAATCACTGTAAGAGCCTGTATGATGTCAACTATGTCTGTCTTAGCTCTGTGTGATATTCAGATGTGTTTAAGATTTCCAGAGCCAATTTGACACAATAAATATTTATTTGTAATTATATGGCCTACTATGGGACAAAACTTGGAAGGTCCAGTTAGGATAAGCATCCAAGTCCTTGGCTGCTGATCTCAGGCCTTATCTGAACTATCTAAACTTTCGAGTCCAGACCACAGGGTTGAATGCCTCAGGAGAACAGCCTCATCTGGGTGTTTGGGTAAATTGAATTCCAGCTGGAACCCAAAACTTCAGGGAGAGGCACAAATGAAGAATAATGGAGGGTGGGGGTGACTCTGAACTTCCTCAAACCTCAGAAAGAGTCTTCGGTTAAATTTGGAGGAAAGGTTAGTGATTAAGAGCAGCTTCTATTTTATCTGGCTGCATTCATCTCCCATTAAAATTTTTATTTTAATCGTCCAAACGGAAGGTCATGAAACACTGCTTTCTGCTTGGTCAGGCAAATGCAGAGAAATATTCTTTAAAACTGTGTAACTCTGCTCCTTTCATGTGCCACATACAGAGCTTTGACCATAAAGGTTTCTCCAGATTGTCAAAGTGTGACTTACTGGTCATTGACAGTAATTAAGTTTAAAGGGAGCTTGGAATGTTAGTAGAAACGTATAATCCTAGCATTTGGGAGGTGAAGGCAGGAGGATCAGGAGTTCAATATTCAGCTACAGAGTTAGTCAAGGACAGCCTGGGCTACATGAAACCCTGTCGCAGAAAAACAAGTTCATGAGATATAGCCAATCATTACAAACATAAAATAAGCAAGAATAAACTATTCTCTTTTGATTGTTTGATATTAACTGTGAAAAAAGCAATATTCAAAACATACTTTAGTCTAGTTGTAATGTTATTTCATCTGTCATTTTATTTGTGCATAAAGTGTGTGTATGTGTGTGTGTTGATGTGGGGCATATGCACATATCTGTGCCACATATGTGTGCCAGTGTGTGGAAGGCAGAGATTAATATTGTATTTCTTTTATGCCATAATTTTAAAGACAAAGCGTCTCTTGGATCCTAAAGCTTACTGATTTAGCTAGCACAATGGCTACTGAGCTCCAGGAATCCATTCATTTGTGCTCTGGATAAAGGAACACTGGAGTTCGACACTTAGGCATTCTTGCTTACAAGCAGGCACTTTTTCTATTGAGCCGTGTCCCAGTTCTGCAATATAGGTTTTAAAGACGCTCTGAAAATTGTCTGAATATGGAGAATTATGGGTAATGCTACTGATAGCTATTAACGTGTGTGTCTTTCTACCTAATATGTAGCTATTTGTTATTTATCAGAGAAGTTCCTTGTCAGCATCTCAAGGGCTTGATTTCAGGGCTGACCATTTGGTATTACATAAAAAATGGCTGTACTCTTCCCTGAGGAAGAGTATTTTCCCTACTCTCAGCATTCCTTAGTTGCCTGTAGTTCATTCTGTAGGCTTGAATACTAATGAGCTTTCTCCCATCCATGTTATGTCTATTGGTGTCATGTTAATTTAGGTCGTGTGTAGGAAGCCATGTACGTAGGTGAAACTTCATGCATATAGCTTCTTATCTGAGAGATATTGTCTCACAGCAAACTTCTAGGTCTTCAAATCTTTCTGTTCCCTTTCCCTCCATGAACCTTCAGCCTTAGGCACAGGTGCTATGTGAAGATGTACAGGATGAGACTGCACTCTACATTTTAAGTTGTTGTGGTTTTCTGTGTTTCTGATCTTCATTTGTTGCAAAGATAGGTTTCTTTGATGAAGATGAGGACTACACTTATTGTTGGGTATAAGGAAAATATTTACAAGGTAGTTCAGGATTATACTAGTTTAGTAAAATGGCATTTTTTGGGTTATTTCCCAAGATTCATGACTTCATTAGCTGTGGGTACTTCACAACGTTTCCAATACCAAGCACAATTTCCCTCTATACTGTGAGCCTTAATTCAAGTTAATTAAAGAGCTGTCATTTACAAACATGTGTGCCACTACTACACCCTTAGAGATACTGTGCTATGTTGTTCTTTGTGGCTCATAGGCATTGTAGCTGGATAGGACTCTTGGTTGCTTCCAACCTTTATAAGGTACCTTCTAATTCTCAGAGACAGGACCTTCAGGTTAGACCTGTGAGGGCTCTGAGCCTCGAGTCTGAATGGTGTAGAGTCTTCAGCCACAGAACTTACCTTCTACCTTTAGGACCAACCAAGAGTAGTAGCAATAGCTTATATTGCTACTATAGACTATTGCTACTAAAAGACTCCTATTTGGGAAGTTTCTTAAAAGATCTTCACCAATGACTCAAAAGTGGTGTAGGAGAGTGTTGTATGCCTGGTGTTGATTGAGGCTTTTGTTAGACTGTCTATGGCTCTTGAGAGAGCACTCTCAAGAGAAGGGAAATTTTATTTAAATGTATGACACTAACACATACATTACAGGTACTTTTAGGAAGATAGTTAATACTGAGATTTTTCAGACGTCCTTACTATTATTTTAACTCCCTCCCCCTTATTCTGTATTCACATCCCTCTTCAGTACTGTGTAGAGATCCTCCTACCAGTTTCTCCCATTCCCACCGTCAGATCATCTCTCCTTTCTCCTCTCTATTGCTCTCACTTCCACACAGTTATCCCTTTTCCCTTCTGCAGTTATTCTAGGTTATGTACTTGCATCTGAAGACTTGAAGCTAGGAGACTCAGATAGTAGAGAACATTTGATGTTTGTCTCTCTGGGCCTGTGGTACCTCATTTAACATGATCTTTCCTTTCCCCATTTGTCCATTTACTTGAAAATTTTATAATTTCATTTTTCTTTACAGCTGCATAGCATTTCACTATAGCCCATTCTCATTGTGTATATTTTAATTAAAGAGCCTTCAGTGTGTTTTGCTTTCCTAACTATTGACAGCAGAACAACCATGAACAGGGACTGAGTAAGTATCTGTGGAATAGGATGTCAATCCTTTAAGCATATGACACAGTGCTATAACTGGGCCATAGGTTAGATCTTTTTTTTTTCTTTCTTTTTTTTTATAAATTCAAGATTTTTATTGAACTCTCTGAAGCTACATAGAAATTATTGTAATAAACACAAATTTTAATTTATAATTGTTAACTTTAGTAAACAAAAGACATAATAGTCCCATCTCTCCGATAGAATTACTTTTCAATGGAAAGCGCAGCAGTTCTAATGCATACAGCTTCTGGTTGATGGTCTAGCTTTCAGAAAGGTGACCCTTATTCACCACTATGCTCTTATGCACCTCTCTGCTCTTCCCATAGGTTAGATCTATTTTCAGATTTTGGGGGATTTTCTTCACTGATTTCCAGAGTGGCTGGACCAGTTCCCACCAACAATTAATGAGAGATCACTTTTTCCTACACTTTGGCCATCATTTGTTGTTGGTTGTTTTGTTGATCTTTACCATCCTTACTGAGTAAGATAAAATTTTGAAGTTGATCTGCACTTCCCTAATTGATTGGGGCAATCAATAGTTTTTTGAGATATTTCTTTGGCATTTGTTTCTGTTTCATCTTTTCAGAGCTCACTGTTGCAATCACAGGGTCACTTTTTGACTGCATTGAGTTTTTTTATTTTAACTCTTCAGTTTTTGAGTTCTTTATATATTCTGGATATTAATCCTATATCAGGTATATAGTGACAAAGATTCTCTCATTTTGTGGGATTCCTCTTCACATGGCTGTTTCTTTAACTGTGCAGAAGTTTTTTGTTGTTGTTATTCCTGTTGTTGTTAGTGGTTTATTTATATTTGGTTTAATGAAATCCCACTTGACAATTATTTTCACTAATTAATTTGTTTCAAGAGGATGAATTGGTCTGATTTAGAAAGGCCTTTCCTACACCTGTATCTTGTAGGGCACTGCCTGTATTTTCTTTCAGCTGTTTCAGTGTTTCCCATTAGGTCTTTAATCCTTTTGAAGTTAGCTTTGTGTGAAAGGAATGTTCACTTTTCCCCAGCACCATTTGTTAAAGATAAGATGCTTTTTGCCCCTCCAGTTTATACTTTTTGGATCTTTGTTGAATATTAAATGGCTGAAATTGTGTGTATTCATGTTGGGGTTTAGATCCACTGGTCTACACGCCTGTTTTTATGCTAGTGCCATGCTGTTTTTATTACTATGGCTCTGTAATATATTTTGAGATCTAGAATGGTAATCCTTCCAATATTGTTTCCTTTGCCAAGGATTGTTTTAGCTATTCACAGTCTTTTCTCATGCCATATGAATTTTAGGTTAGATCTTTTTTTCTATATCTGTGAAGAATAAGATGGGAATTTTAAATTGAGATTACACTGAAACTGTAAATAGATTTGGTAAAATGGTAATTTTTTAAAAACAATATTAATTCTAGCAATTCATGACCATAGAGTATCATTCCATTTTTCTAGTGTCTTTCAGTATCTCTTTCTTCATAGGTATAAATGTTTCATTGTTAAAGGTCCCTTGTCTCCATGGTTAGAGTTATTCCTTATCCTATTTATGGTTGCTACTGCTGTGATAAAACACCAGGAGCCAAAAAAAAAGTTTGACAGGAAAGTGATTATTCTGCTTACACATCCACATCACTTTTTGTTATTGAAGGAAGTCAGGATAGGAACTCAAGCAGGGCAGGAACATGGAAGCAAGAGCTGATGCAGAAGCCATGGAGGGGTGCTGCTTACTGGCTTGCTCCTCATGACTTGCTCAGACTCTTTGCTTATGGAACACAGGACCACCAGCCCAGGAATGGCATTATCCACAGTGGGCTGGGCCCTCCCTCATCAATGACTAATTAAAAAATATCCTACAGGCTTGCTTACAGATCTACATTATGGAAGCATTTTCTTAATTGAGGTTTTCTCCTTTCAGTGGATGTAAAACTATACAGCACTTCCTGGATGTGTTATTCTTTGGTGCTACTGTGAATGGCAGAGTGTCCATGATCTGTTTCTTTGTATGTTTGCTATTAGGATCTAGAAAAGCTACCGATTTTTACAGATTAGTTTTGTATCCTGCCACATTGCTTAGTTTATTTATCATTTATAGATTTTATTTTCTGGACAGATGTTTGAGATCTCACACTAATAGGGGTGATTTGAATTCTCCTTTTCCTATCTGTGACCCATTGATTTCCTTCTCTTGAATGATTAGTCCAGCTACTGCTTGTGCACAATATTGAAAAGTGGGAATGATAGATGTCTCTGACTTGTTACTGCTTTCATCCAGCATCTCTCAACTTAGGGTGATGTGGCTGTGTGTTTCTCACATTTTATTATGTTGAGCTATGTTCCCTCCAGTCCTACTCTATTCAGGACTTTCCTCATGAGGGCACATGGCATTTTGTCAAAGGTCTTTTCTGGATCTATTGAGATGACCATGTGATTTTTTACTTTAAGTCAATTTATGTGGTTTATTATGTTTATTGACCCACTTATATTGAACCATCCTTACATCTCAGGGAGAAAGCCAGATTAGTCATGCTATACAATCTATTTGATAATGTCTGTATTAAGTTTGTAAGTAATTTATTGAAAATTTAAAAATTTCTGCTCAGGGATATTGGCCTCTAGTTTTCTTTTTCTTTGTTGTTGTTGTTTTATTGTGTCTTTACCCTTTTCAGGTATTAGAGTGATACCGATTAATGCTTACTTTTAATATGTATTTGTATATAACTATCTTTGTGCTTACTGTGACTTTTTCATTAAGGATACAAAGCCAGATTACTTTGTGATTTCTGCTTACATCCGTTCTGCATTGCATCATTTCTGTCTTTGCCTTGTTAAATATCTTATGCTTTTAGTTCAAACTTAGATTGATTTTTAAATAGCTTCTGCTGAATATTAGTTTTGTATTGTTGTATAACAATTATCCACAGACTTGGCAGCTTAAAAATCTGTTTATTAGTTCATATTTGCAAATGCCAGAAGTCTAGTTCATTGTGGCTGGGTCTCATGGCCATAGTCAAGGAATATACTGGGCAGAGTGTGTGGAAGCTCCAGAGAAAATCCTGCTTCCAAAGTTATTTTTGCTGGCCTGATTCCCTCTGTCTGAAACCTGACGTCCTTGTTTCTTTGTGAGCATGGGGCTGCTGCTGTCTTAGAGGCTGAATACATGACTTGGAACAATGGCCTTCTTCATGCTCATCATAAGACAGGGAATCTGCGTAGTACTTCAGTTCTCTGGCTCATTGTCTCCAACATTGAGGGAAAAGTTCAACCATATGATTGGATTAGACTCAACAAGAAGAATTCTCCATTCAATATGAATTCCATCATGAGAGTGAAATACAGTTCATTAGTCTGGGGAAATTGTTTGGGGAATCTCGGTCAGGAAGCTGAAAATCTTGAGGACCATCTTAAAATTCTGGTTACTATGCTCAGCTTTCTTCATGCAATTAAAGGACTTTACATCTATGACCATCCATATTACTCTTTATAATTCACCCTTAAAATACATTGCAAATAATACATCCATAACATTTAATAAGGCTTTTACCTTGTGGTAGAAAATGAGCTATTTACAAGTGTGAGTTTAGGCCATTTTGATTTAATGATTTATAGAAGTATGTTGTGAATTATTTTTTCATAATTTCATTTCTACTCCATGTTTTACTTATTTATTTATTTTTAAAATTTATCTATTTTATTTATGTGAGTACACTGTAGCTGTATTCAGACACACCAGAAGAGGGCATTGGATTCCTTTAAGGGTGGCTAAGAGCCACCATGTGGTTGCTGGGACTTGAATTTAGGACCTCTGGAAGAGCAGTCAGTGCTCTTAACCACTGAGCTGTATCTCCAGCACTATTCTATGTTTTATTATTTCTTTTAAAAAATCCTCTGTGCCATGACAGGAAAGGAAGGCATTTTGTCAGAACGACCTAAGACAGGCTCGGTTTTGTTAATGAAATAAAAAGCAGGGAGAGGCAGAGAGTCTTTGGGGCTGCTTGGCAAGAATCTGACATGGGACAAGGACAAGGAAATGGGCTGGTTGGTAGGAATATGACATTGGCCAAGGACAAGGAAGTTGACTTCAGGCAGGAATCTGACATTAGGCTAGAACAAGGAAGCAATTTCAGGTAGGAATCTAAATCTTAGGCTAGAACAAAGAAGTAATTTCAGACAGGAATCTAAATTTTAGGCTAGAACAAGGAAGTGGGCTTCAGACATGAAAATGACTTTGGGCTAGGATAGGGAAGTAGGGTTAGATACTTTGATCATCCTGATAAGCCCTTAGAAACAGTGATCACGGGAGTGTTCATGTAATTGGGCTTAATGCCTTGCTTTTTCTTTGACTATTTGTGTTTATTGTATTGCTTGTTTCTTGACTATTTGCATCTATTGTATTGCTAGACCCTCAACCTAGAACTGACCTTAATACATGCATGTAATCAAAATGGTATAAAAGCATAAAGGAGGAGGGGGAATGGGATGGGGGTTCTAGGGAGGGGAAATGGGGGAAGGGGATGACATCTGTATTGTAAATAAATAAAATATCCAATTAAAAAAAAACTCTCTGTGCCATCTTCAGTCAGAACTCTTCACAGACACAGCTGTATGTTTCTTCTGTCATCTATAAACTATGAATTTGTTTTTGACTATATGAATACTTTATTTATTTATATACCTATCATTGTTTTGAAATTTGTTTTATCTTGTTTCCTTCTTTTTATAGTTTGAGAACTTCACATACACATATAGTGTATATTAACCAAACACACCCCATTCCCTACCTTCTAATTGCTTCTCTATCCTCACCATCCCCGTTTCCCCTCATCTTCCTGTGCTCCCTTTCCTTTTTTAAAAAAACTATTGAGTCCACATATCTTCCCAGGCCAGCATTTATTATCACTTGAAGGATTCACAACTACGTGAGATAATTTATTATTTTTTTCTTCCCTAGAACCCTGTATAACATCTTCCAATACTATGAAAACTAGACAGTAGTGATGAAGGTTCCAACTTGATCTCTCCATGTCCTATGACTCAAGTATATGAGCAATTGGACCTTACATTCAAATTCTGAAGGATGATAAAGATAAAAGCAATGATATAGAAATCAATACACTTGGAGAAATATCACACACACACACACACACACACACACACGGTGAAGATGAGAATTGAGAGAGTGAGAGAGAAAGAGAGAGAGAGAGAGAGAGAGAGAGAGAGAGAACACTTAGGGAAACTGGTAGAAGAGGAGGCAGAATGACTGGGGTTGGAGGACACCAAGACAATGAGGCTCTCTGAATCAACTGAGCAAAGCTCATGTAAGTTTCTAGAGATGGAAGCAGCAAGCACAGGACCCACATGGATCTGCACCAGGTCCTTTGAGTTTGTATTAAAGCTTTCAGCTTAGTATTTTCATTGGACTCCTGAGTGTGTGGATGAGTTAATCATTGATTTGTGTAACTTCTCTTGGACTTATTTATTTATTTTTCTGTTTATTTGCTTTGTCCAACTTCGATGTGATGGTTTTTGTTTTATTATATTATGTTTTATTTTCTTATATTTAGTTGTTACCTCTTAAAAGCTTGTTTTTTTTTCTCTAATGATAGTCAGAAATGGGGTGGATCTGGATGGGAGGGGAGGTGAAGAGGAACTGAGAGGAGTAGAGAGAAGGGAAATTGTAATCAGGATATATTGTATGAGGAAAGAATATATATATATATATATATATATATATGTGTGTGTGTGTGTGTGTGTGTGTGTGCGTGCGCTTTTTATTTTAACTTTTGTTGGTGTTTTGTCTGTATGTGTGTCAGTGTGAGGGTGTTAGATCCCCTAGAATTAGAATTATAGACAGTTGTGAGCTGCCATGTGGTGCTGGGAATTGAACCTTCTGAAAGAGCAGCCATTTCTTTAGTCACTGAAAGGAATCTTTTTTCAATAAAAGGGGAAAAAATGTAATTAAAAGCAAAACATCTAAGAAAAAGCCAATCAGTAGTGAATAACATTACAAATGATGAGGTTTCATTTCCTTTGAGTGAGTTGAGTCTGCAGAAGTCAAAATTATGATTCTGAAGGGTCAATAGAAATTTCACTTCTAGCAGACTAACAGTGAGAAGAGCCTGGAGAGCAGGTCGGCTAGTTCTGGGGCTTTGTGCTCCAAGAACAAGAACTTGGCTAACCACAGAGTAGATGATGTAAATGATACGGTTGAATAAGACTGAGCCTTGAGAAAAAAAAGACCTATACTTCCCCATGATTGTTCCTCAAACCCTGTCATATGCTGAGTAATGGGCTGACACTTTCCTCATGATTGTTCCCTGAACCCTGGCACTTTCCACAGTTACCCCTCCCCACTCTCCCTGGGTTGTGTTTTTTCCTTTAAATACCCTACTCTCCCCGAGCTGGGGCTCGAGCTGGGGGTCGAGCTCCTCTGTCCCTGTGTGGGTTATGGGGTCTCAGCCTCAGTGTGCTGATTGAAATATACCTCTTGCTGTTGCATCAAGATTGGTGTCTCTGAGTCTTTTGGGTGGCCATGAGTTCTTGTGGCTTGAGTGGGGGTCTCACCTCCCCAGGAGAATTTTAAATTCATTCAAAATCTTTATCATCAAGTTTTGATTCATAATCTAAGCTTTGCCTTTGAAGCAGCCTTCAAATGATTCAGTTAAATTGCCTTTGTTTTATAAATGAAGGAACTATGGTCAGGTGAGTTAAATGACTGGGGTGGGTCATTATATGACTCCTACTGTATGTTATTTATTCATGGTTACATATTATCATAATCTTGAATAGGCTTAAAAGTTCCAAAATCAAGGAGAGTATTTGGGCCACTTAGAATGTAAACAACAATCATGTTCTCATTCAACATCAGAGTACTCTGAACTAGTCTTGTGAAGCTCTCATTTCAAGGTCTTTGAGTTCAACAGTAAATTAATATGTTTTCACTGTAATTTCAAACATTTTAAGGTACTATGAATTTGGACATTCCATAAATTCTGTATTTTTGTGTTTACACAAAGCCTTGTAATTCAATTCTTATGTTAGCTCCCTTTAGAAACCAATTCCTCTATTTTTAAGATTACACTATAATAGATGTTGTTCTGCAGTCCAAGCTGGCCTGACTCCTGGAGTTAGAGGTGTAAGCTACCATGCCTGACCCAGGGATCAATCTCTATTGTGAAGTTGATCTCTCTGTAGGGTTTCCTTCTTGCCAAATCTATTAATATTTTCTGCATCTCTGTCCTAAGTTATAGCACAAGTGAAACATCACTTCTCTCACTCTCATGTTTCATATCAATTTAAACTATATGTTGATATCTTTTTACACATTTTGAACTTAAGTGACATAATAATCAACTGTATCCATTGAGGTTTTTGTTTTCCTCTCTGATCCCTATTTCTAGAAGGAGTTATTTTATACCTTTCTTTTATATCTAAGTGGCCTTCTTGTACTCTGAGTTAACTTCATAGAAGCACTAAAGACCTTATTTGTTCTCTTTCTCCTTGACTTGTGAAGATAAGATGGAATCATAAATAAATTCAAGAGAATTTTCTAGAAATAGGGAATAGTGTAAATAAATTATTATTGTTAATTTTGATTATGCAATGTATTTTTGCATATTTTGTTATATCATGGTTTTAGTCTTAAACATAAATTCTATTTATGACATTGCATAGGAACATAATGCAGCAAATTATATAATCAAAATTGGATATCTATCTATATCATCTATATCTGTCTGTCTGTCTGTCTTACTGTCTGACCTTAGGAGACCTTAACCTTAATCAGGGTTAATTAAAATCAAATTCACTCTGTAGCTGGCAGGATGGCCAAGCAGGTAAAGGTGCTACTGCCTTTGACCAAGCCTAATGACCTGAGTTCAATCTCCAAGACCCACATATTGAAAGAAGAAAACCAATTCCTGCACATTGTCTCCTGACCATTGCACTTGTACCGTATACACAGGCACACACACACACACACACAGTGCAAGTGAACGAGAGAGACAGAGAGTAAAAATGCAAAAGTTGATTCATTTGTAAAAAGGTAAATACTAAAGCCTTTGATTAACAATTTTGAGTATAATTGACTTAATGTCTGTATGATATAATGAAAGTTTAGGCATAATGAGACTATTTCAGAGCTTTGTAAATGTTAACTTTATTTAGTTTCCAGGGCTGATTTGGGTTTTGAAAGATGACACCAGGTCCAATATGGCCCATCCACTTGAAGACATTTTATTTAGTCTCTCAAAGAATTTGTACACAAATAGGAGGAAGATAATGCAGCAAATTATATGACCAAAAGTGGGTATCTGTCTGTCTATTATCTTCTATCTTATCTTATCTTATCTTATCTTATCTTATCTTATCTTATCTTATCTTATCTTATCTTATCTTACCTTATCTCATCTTATCTTATCTTATCTTTCTATCTTTCATCTATTTAATCTATCTGTCATCTCTATCATCTGTACCTATCTATTTGTCTGTCTGTAAACTCTGTCTTTCTATCTGTAAACTCTATTTGTATATCTGTCTATCTGTAATGTATCTGTTTGTCTATCCATTATCTATCTATCTACATCTATCAATCATCTGTTTATATCTATCATCTATTTATCTATGTATCTATCAACTGTTCCATTAGTCTCTCCATCCATCATTATTATAATGTTCAAAATTAATTAATTGTGTTAAGCCTATCATATGATAAAATAATTCAGTGATAGATACAATGGAAAAGTTCTCTGATGAAGCTTGAAGACAGTTGGGCACTTTCTCTTGTGTATAGAAAAGACGCAAGAGAGTTTTACATAATGCCTTTGGAGTAGCCTTCATTTTTTATAATTGCCTGAGATATTTAAAGGTGCTTTGCTATAAATCTGAAGACTTACAAACATTGTTTTACAGTCTGGCCCACTAAGAATAATGACCTCTCCTGTTTCTTGTTTTTCTGGGTGATTAAGGGTTTCCTGGCTGGCCCCAGGCCATCTGCCCTGACTTTTTCCCTCCAAGGATTTAGAATGGTATTGTCAAAAAAACAATCTCTTACTCTGTGCTATTTTTTCTAGCACCAGAAGATAGAAAGTGTTTGCCATGTGTGCTCCTCTCTTGCATGAAAAGTCTTCCTAGTGATGCTTCTTGCTGATGGTACAAGCAGCTCCATCATTTGTGGCCCTTTAACTAAATTAAGTGTAAATTATTTCAAGGAGGACAACATTCTTCTCCTTGTTCCCGTGAGGAGAGATTGACAAATACAACATGCCCCTCCACCCGTAGATTTTGCACAGGGAGAAGAAATCAAGGAGCAAGAAGAAGTGAGCTCTGACCTGAGGCCAGTACACACCTTTCCACAGGGGTTTTCAGCATGTGGGTGATTTTTAACCAAGCTGACATAAATCACTGTATGTGGAGCACTGGTGTTCAGATTACTATGCGGGGAGATGCCTGGATAGTGTTATGCTTCCCTCATTAGGAGGCATGGGAGTTAAGTTGAGGAGTTGAACTTTTTGCTGTATCAACAGTGTGCAAACAAAAAGAAGGCTATGGAAGTCACTGGATCCTTCCTTACTGACTGCCCTGTGAAGTGTTCTGAGCCCTCATCCTCAGAGATAATTTAGTTACAAATTGAGCTAAACAAAATCGAGAAGCACTTGGTCCAAGAATGTTGTGGTTGAAATCCTTTGGGTGTTATTTATGTCTCATTCTTTCTCAGCTGGGACATTATTCTGCAGTTCCTCATGTTCTCACATGCCATTTAAACTGAGTTCATAATGTGCAGTAAAAAACTGTAGCATTCAGAGATATCTTCTTTAAGCCAAATTATATATTATTTGTTGCCACAGGGGATTTTTAAAAATGGAAATTAAGTGTGAAATTTGGGTGTCAAAACATAATATTTTGTGTAGTGCTTAAAAAGCACAATCTTCCCTAAACTAAGAACAAATAAACGTTAAACATAATAGATTCATACAACAAAGAAGAAAAAGAAAAAAAAATCCATGGTAAATAGAACTAGCTTCAAGTTATAGTGAGGTTGTGGACTAATAAAGAAGCGATGGTATTAGCAATGGTTGATGGTCTAGGTTGGACATTTACAAGTCCTTTAAAATATTTTATTTTTAATTATGTGTGTGTTTGTGTGTTACTTAGACACATGTGAATGTGGGTGCCAATAATCGCCAGCAAGGAACAGCAGTGGATACCCAGTGTTTATGAGCCATCAACAAGGCTAGTAAGAACCACCTTTTAGCCCTCTGCAGGATCTGTGCATGCTCTTAACTACCAGTTGTATCTCCAGAACCCTCTCCTCCCATTTTCTTTGCAAGGGCTCACACAGATGTGCAAAGGCAGCAAGATAACATTGTTTGGAAGGAAGCCATAGTAGAGCTTAGAGAAAGATACCATGTCAAGATTGGCAGCAGGCCACATGACTGAGAGTACTCAAGGGTCCCAGGTTACAGCCTGAATTCTCTTTTTATGGGGTATAAAAGAAGGAGATGCTTGCTGCTAAGGGAAGGAGCTCTGATGGCTCTCAATTTAGACTGATACATTACCTCATGTGTTCATTTTTCCTACTGTGAATGTGTCTTCTCATAATGCCTCTGTTTTTAATCATATTTCTGGCATATTGTGGAGTATAGGATCTTAAATAGGGAAGAGTCCCAGAGTTTCAGTTGAAGAATGCAGTTTGCTGTAGTTTATATGTATACAAAACCAGTGTGGGGCTTTGTTCTGCCTGCTGAGTAAACTGGAAATGTGCTGGAACTGGAACTGTCTAAATTTGATTGTTGTTAGGGGAGGAGAAATCTCCTCTACAGTCGAGAGAAGGATGTTAATCAATGCAAGCACGGGTCTGAGGTTGCTAGGTGTATTACTATGAGCTTATGTGTGTATGTGTTTGTATGTGAATGTATGTGTGTGTTTGTTTGATTTTCCATACTATTACTGTATAGACAATACGATCAGGACAACTTATATAAGATTTTGTTCATCATAGCTCACAGTTACAGAGGGTTAGCATCAATTCTCATCTTGTTGGGAAACTCAGCATTTGAGAGGGAGGCATATAATGTTGGAACAGTAGCTGAGAGCTTAGATCTAAATCAAAGATGAGGCATAGAATACTAGCAACTGGAAACAGTCAGGGCTTTTGAAACCCTCAGAGTCCACCCTCAGTAACACACCTTCTCCAACAATGCTACACCTCCTAATCTTTCCCAAACAGTTCCATTAAGTGCAGATAACATATTAAAATATGTGAGCCCATGGGGAACATCGTCATTCAAGAAACCACAGTGTGTGTGTGTGTGTGTGTGTGTGGTGTGTATGTGTGTCTATTTGCAGGTGAAGAAGTAAGGGTGCCAATTACATTATTAGAGAGTTGTGTATACATAACCCAAGTCAAGTATAATCTAGGTTTCCAAACTGTTCCCTGTGATGGCCTGCCTCAGGGCCTAAGAAGGAGTTTTTAGGTCAATTGGACATATGGGGTGTTGTCTCACCTCCTAGAGAAAAGGTGAAAGGTTATGTCTTACCACGATGCTGTGCCTAAAGGCAATAGAGCCACTGGTTATACACATGGACCACTGAAATGATAAAGTGAGACTTGTATTTCTGTAAGCTGGGGGTTTTATGTAACTTTTGCAGTGAGGGACTGCTGATTAAGAAAATATGAAAAAAAATCAGAAAACACTGCAGCTGGTCACCTGTAAGGGCAGAGTATGAAGACTTCTAGGAGCAGGAGGACAGCACTCTGAGAGTGCCTTGTAAGAGTTTTGATATTTAGAAATACATTGATTTTCTACATATTTAAAAAAAAACCAATATCAACAAGGTAGGAAAGAAAAACAGTATTTCAAACAACAGTATTTCAAATAACGAATTGAATTTTTGATACATTATGTAACCACACCAAAAGAGTAAAAGAACTAACCCAATTAATTTGATCATAATATATATTTTTTTTATATATTGAATTCATCTGGTAGATTTCTTTCTTTTCCTAGTTGTATGAGTGTAGGAATTCTGAAACTGTTTTTGTTGCAGAGTTTTGGTAATTTGCTGACTGTGTTGTAAATCAAGGTTCTCTTTGAAAAACCAGAAACAAACCAGGAAGTGAGTCATCAAAAAACACCTTGTGGTCCTGAGATGGAATTGGTGGTGTCAGAATGAACTCTGTTGGTATAAAGTATGTGATGGTTCATAAAAGTTGAATTATTTTCATATTAAAAGACAGTAAAGAAACTTCACATACAAATGTGAAGGGTGTTGATAGAATAATTGTTGTTGCTGGCAGATAGACCATAGATTAAATATAACTGGGGAAAGCCTGTAACACGGTTATACTTGCTGAGTCCGATCGAGAAACTATGGCTGTATAGACCAACACGTTTGTTCTTAGGAAATGTATGAAGAGAAATTAAAAGCAATACATATTTTCAGATAGTATGTGATAAAATATATTTTCCAAAACATTAAGAAAATTAAGTAAAAGCTACAGTATAGTTTCCTGTTCTAGCCTTCAATCCTCACCTTCCTCCTCAAACATAAACTCAGAATACCAAGTTAAATTCAAATCATGTATCATATTCTGAGTGGCTACCAGTTTCTTGTATTTGAGAGGAAATACTCCTTGTGTGTTGTTTGTGTTGTTATAGTGCTGTATAATTCTCTCAGGGTTTTCAACCTTTACTTTTTTGTGTGACTTTAATGATTATTTTGAATGCACATGATAGGTTATTAAAGCCTGTCTTCTTTTTGGTTACATTCACAAAAATACATCTTGATTAATTTGGTGTACACATAAAGTACATACTTATAAACTATACTTGACTCTTTGTTGACCTTAAACATATTCTTATCATGCATATTTCCCCAAAATTGGAATAAGAGCTTATTCCATTGCAAATATATAACATGGCTTTTGGTTGAGACACCAATTATAGCAATTTTAGGGAAAATTGAGGACAAATTTGACCTATGTGGTAATTTCTAAGTATTATTACTTCCCCAACCATGAACATGTAGGCAATTCATGATTAGAACTTCTTTTAAAATGCTGTCACCATAAATAGATGGCAGGAGGTATCATAGGTAATACTGTATCTCTAATAGAAATTATACAATGTGTCATATATCAACATATCTAAAAGAACATTTGCAGGCTATTTAGTAACATTGGATTTAACTTTGTCTGTGAGTACATCATTGGATAGTGAGCTTATAATTGTGTTCTCAAAGTTAATAAAATAGATTTTATATATGTTTAAGGCTGAAAGGCTCCTTTTCTGTTTGTACTCAGGAAGAAAACCATAATTTTATTTTTTTTACCTAGCAACATAGTTTGAAAAATATCCAACTCAAAACAAAAGAGCAGAATTATAAAATACCTGTCTCCCAGAACAGGTGACTGAGAGGCATAGACACACAAGAACGCTAACCTGGACACACTCATAAAGGCTCAGAGTAGGAAGTATGAAGATTAGCTAGGCCCAGACTGTCTGATTGTACTGGACAAGCACAAGACATGCAGAACGCAGTGTGGAGGAGATAAAGACTGCCTCCTCTCCAGAATGTGCACAGAATGATGCCAGATTTTAGTGAGCAGAAATGGAGACAGGTAACAGAATGTGAATGTTGCAGTTTGTATTGAAGGACATGACTTAAGTATGCACAGTTATAATTTCCCCCTGACACTGTTGTTCATTGTCAGGCAAAGCAATGTTAGAAAGCTGAGTATGAAAAGTAGCAAGGTCAGCACAAACAAACCATTTAGTTGTAGAAATGTCCTACTTAGTGACACATGAGTAATATTGATGCTTATACTGGGCACAGTGGGCTTTGTAAAACAGTGTTCTGGTCGTTGAAATAATCTAATCCAGGACGTGTGTGCTCAGCTGCCTCCCTTCACATACTACTTGTTGTTCTCTAAGGAAGGTATTTCAACATTTGCATACATTGAAAAATTTAGTCACTCTTTGGCATTGTTTTCAAATAAGCTATTTTCAGCGTTACATGTTTCATGAGGAAAGAACAAGATAAACATGGAAGTCTGAGTTTGATGGAGGGTTACCAGGAAACTACCATGGCTCTTTTCAGTCACATGATTTAAAAGACAGAACCAGTATTGTATGGTTAGAATCCCTCATATCACATGAACATGTCTTTGCCTATTTGAATTGAGGATACCCCCACCACCACCCAAAATGGCTACTTGGATACACTGTGCCTTCAGCATATGAGAGTATACTCTGTTTTCTCTCTGATGCTGTTACTTAGTGTCAATCAGTTTGATGTTAGAAAGCTAAGCATGAAAAATAAAAATGGTTTAAGAATAGAAGCAAGTTAATTCTTCTTTTTAATTGCACTCTATTTAATGCCTTCCTAACACATACCTTAGCTTTCTTTCCAATTCTTTGTCATTGTTGTTTGTTTTTTGAGACAGAGTGTTATGCATTTCAGGTCTTACTTCCAATCTTCTGTGTAGCCCAGGATGACCTTTAGCTTTTTGTCCTCTTATTTTCTCATTCCACATGCTGTTGAGATTACAGGCTTGAGCCATGACTGTTTTTTGCAGCATTGGGCATCAAACTCAGGGTTTCTTGCATCCTCAGAAAACACTTTATCAGCTGAACTATATCCCCAGGCTGCCATCTCTGCTTTTTTTAAAAGTTACTAACTCTTGCCAGAACATCTGAACTGATGCTGGTTTCTAGGAACAGGGATAAGTAAGGAAGGGAAAAGAGATTTACTTTACTGGGTGCAGAACACATTATGTTGATATTTGATTTACTGTATGGATCTTTGTGTGGTTGAAATTATTACCTCTGTTTTATAGATGAGAAAACCAAGACTCAGAAAAATTAAATGAAACATGTGAAGTGTATGTATCAAGCCAAGATTCCGCTGAGAAAGAGTCTGAGCACAGACTGTGTGCCCAGACCTGCCCCTTCCCCAACACCCTTAGATTTGAATTAATCTTAACAGCATTCTCATGTTTAATATTCAACTTCTTCATGATTTTCTGAGGGGTTCAACGTCTAAATAAAAAGGTTGTGGAGCCAGTGCAGTCTGTGTGTGGCTGGGTGGCTTTTGAATGTATTTTGAAGCCAATATTAAATGTTGTTTCCTAAAAAGGGGCTATTTATTGAATCACCGCATGCAGTCACACCTTGCGTTTTCTTTGGTGGTCTTTCTTGTAAGTAATGACAAAGTAAGACATAGTTTATTTTATGAGAACTGAGAAAGTCACAGCACAGGGTGGTCTTAAATTTCACAAAGCTTTTGTTAACATAGGTTTTTTCCAATCCTCAAAGTCACACTTGTATGCATAAACAGAAGTTTTAAGAGTCATATGTTTTCAATGGGCACAGACTCCTCAGTATGTAGCCCTTCATCTTTGCCACTCAGTCATGGTAGCTGATGGGATGAAACTCATTGAATGAACTACAGTTGCTCTCTGTCGATGGCCTCAGATTTAACTTTATGGAGTTTAAAAGTTACTAATAGCTGTATTATGGAATTTAACATGCTTGCTGCCTTATGATTAATTTTTCACTTCAAACACATGAGAATTTACTTTCTTGCATTCCAATATGTATTTCCCTAGGCATGACTGTCTGAAAGGAATTAAACTCAACTAATATTTTTTCTTTCTATTTGGCTTGAAACATTCCCATGGCTTTGTGAAATAGGGGCTCAGATTATATTTACAGCCCAAAGAAAAATCCATTTAAACGCATGTTAAATCAGAGTCAAGATAACAATCATAGTATGTACATACTAACTTTGTTATAGTTGGATTTGTTTAAATAGTTTAAACAATTATTAGTTTAAATACATTTTAAGTTTAGGCATGATCTATGAACTAGCTTCTATTTCTATTTGCTTTTCATTAAGTATTGAATTAATAGGAATTAAGATAGTAGGCAAAAATATGCTTCCACAAAAATGTTTTAGCCTCAATTTGAATTATTTACAATAATGGCATTTACTTTCAATTATTTACAAATACAAAAATTAATAACACTAAGATATTTATATTCTTATCTGTGTGTAGAGTTCAATCAAGAGTGAGTTACCACGTGGTTATAAACATGGAAGTAGTTATGTGTAACATCTTGTTGGTTGTACTAGTTGTGAACTGGCGCTGTGTGCAATTTGTAGTAAAAAGTAGTGAGAACTTGAAACAATACATAAACAACAGGTATCAGTAGCTACTTCTAGCACACAGGGGAGATTCTATGGCAGTCTCCTTCCTCCAGGGCTGAAATCCTGGATTCTTTTCAGAGAAAGATTGACTGACTGACTGACTGACTGAATGAATGAATGAATAGCAGAAAAACCCCACTTCATGCTGGTGGATTTTCTAGTTACCCACTCTCCGGAATGCTGAGGAAAGTTGTGCATAGGAAGCCCCTTCTCAGAGATACTCTGCCACCTGAGAAAGGCACGAGGGTAGGCTGCTGAGCTCTGGAAGAGCTCATTTGCAGTTCTTTCTATAACTTAGTAATCAGAGTTGCAATTTGTAGACTAGGTGTATGGAAGGAGCAATGGGTAGAAGGGGATTTCAAGGTGCCCAGTGGCTGGGATTACTGCTGAAAGGCATAAGAGTCCTTAGCTTTGCGACAGCATGGTGGAAGCAAGACCTAGTGAATGTTATCTTGTGTCAGTAACTTCAGGGTGAAGAGACTATTAAATAAAATGATTAAGCAAATAATCAAGTGTGTTGAAGAAAATTGGAGCTAAGTTTGTTTCATGCTTGAGATATTATTTACAAATAGAAAGAGGAAGGATGAAATGAACCTCTATGGTGTTAGATGGAAATAGAAAGTTGATATAATTCCTTTCAAAGGGAAGTGTGTGTGTGTATCTTATGGGAGAATGGTGTGTCTGCACATCTCCTGTTCTTACCTCTGTCTGAAAAAAGGAACTAGAAGTGGCACCCGAGTGAATGAGCATACCCACCATGAAGATGCTGATCTTCAAATACTATTCTCTGCCAAAAGTGGAGGGAATTGAGTCCGGAAATTAAGTCCATAAGTATATGATGAACTCTTTTTGTTTTTAACAAAAATGCCAAGACTATTGAATTAGGAAACAGATCGTCCTTTCAATAGCCAGTGATGTGACAACTAATGCCTGCAGCAAATTAATGAAATAATAATCATATCATGTATATACTCAGATATTCAAATGTGAGAATGTGTAGCTATTAAAACTTTTAAGCAGTAGAAGAGAGACAGAGACAGAGAGAGACAGAGAGATTGAGAGAGAAATGGAGAGAGATGCAGAAAGAGAGAGAGAAGAGAGGGGGGAGGGAGGGAGGGAGGGAGGGAGGGAGGGAGGGAGGGAGGGAGAGAGAGTGAGAGAGAGAGAGCGAGAAAGAGAGAGAGGCTTGGAAACCAAGGGGGACAATACTCCTTTTTCTGCTTTGCCCTCTACGAAGAGAATCATAGCACTAGGGCAAAGAAAAGACACAGTGTCCAGATCCACTTTCATAGAACAGGCCAATAGCATGAAATGAGCAGAGGCATTACGTCAGTAACCAGCATGGCATCAGATTTAAAAAACAACTGAATATATTATATTTTAATATTGGTTATAGTCTTGTAAAATATTATTTTTGATATGGACATTATTACATGATACCATGGACCTGCCTGGAGGGGATTTTATTTTTTTTAAAAATATCAATACTCATGCCAGATCAATTTAATATGATATTCATGTAGGTGAAGAGGCACACATTTCTGTCTGAGCCCTTCTACTAGCTGCAACCATAGGCAAGGTGTATCATCACCCAGAGACATCATTTTCTTCATTCAGAAAACAGGGTAGAAGAGAGTAGTCAGTCTGGTGAGGGAGTTAAATGGTTATAGTATGTGCAACACACAGATCTGCAGCTGGCACAGGTAAGTCCTCAACAAATACTTAAGTACCATTTATTAAGGTTTCAGCAAATTGAGATTTTAGAGTTTTTCATTGTTTTCTGGCATGTGTGTGCGTATGTGTGTTTATGGGTATTTGTGTATGTAGAGTTCAGAGGTCAAGTTCAGGTGTCTTTCTCAATCATCTCTGTTCCTCTTTTCTTTCCTTTTTTCCCTCCCTCCCCCCCTCCCTCCCCCCCCCCCCCCCCCCCCCCCTTCCTTCCCTCCTTCCTTCATTCCTTTTTTTTTTTTTGAGATGAGGGTCTCACTATATAGACCTGGCTTGTCTTGAACTTATTAAACAGGACAGACTGGTTTAAAAAAATCAGAGATTCATCTGCCTCTGCCTCTCAAGTGTTGGGGTTAAAATTATGTGCTGCCATGCTTGGTTTGAAAGCCTTAGTTTGAGGTGTGGTTTCTCAATCAGCCTAAAGCTCCTCAGTTGGGTAGGGTGGTTTGCTAGCAGAGTTAAGTCCTTTTCTCCAGCACTGTATTTACAATGTGTGCCACAGCACCTGGATCTTTATGTGGATCGGAGGGATTAAAACGCATGTCCTCAGGCCTGAGTGGCAACACTTCACTGACGGTGCCATCTCCTCAGCTCCAGATTTAAAACAAATTAAATAATTTGATAGCAGCATATTTTCTTATGGGTAAAAATCCTGTAGGAGCATAGGGCTTAGAACTCTTGAGATCATTCTCTATTGGGTATTCTATGCATGTAATTCTGCATGGTAACCATGAAGAGTGTTAGAGAAGGCAGGTTTTGGTTCTCAGTTGATGTTACATGTTTTGGATTTCTTTTTGTGTCTTCTTGTGTGTTCATATGTGTACACAGATCTATATTTATATGCATGTTCAGGTGGAAGCCAGAAGTCAAGCTCAGGGGTTGTTACTTAGCACTTGTTTTTTGAGACAGGGTCTCTCATCAGCATGGAGTTCACAATTAGGCTAGACTAGCTGGCCAGTGAGACCTAAGGGTGCCCTTGTCTCTTCCTCCCAGTGTTGAGAGTATAAGCCCATGCCACCAAGCAGTTCATTCGTTTATTTCCTTCCCTCCCTTCCCCTCCCTCCCTTCCTTCTTCCCTCCCTTCCTTCCTTCCTTCTGCCCCCTTCCTTCTTTCCCCTTCTTTCCCTCCTACCCTCCCTCCCTTCTCTTTGTTTCCCTTCTCTCCCTCTCTCCCTCTCTCCTTCCCCTTCCTTCCTTCCTTCCTTCCTTCCTTCCTTCCTTCCTTCCTTCCTTCTTTCTTTCTTTTTGTGCATGTGTTGTCTTAGTATTGAATTCAGATCTGCATACCTGCAAGGCAAGATATATATGAGCTGTGCATTCATCCAGGCTTTTTTTCTTAATTCCAATATTAATTAATAAAACAGTGGTGCAAATATATTATGAATAAGTGCAACTTTTAGGTAAGTTCAGAGTGTGGCCACATTGCTAGCTGCTTTTCTAAGTATTTGTAAATGTTACATGGAAAGAATTTAAATTTAATTTATAGAAAAGCATCCATCTCTTTTGTTAAGTGGAACAACTATGTCATCCCAAGTTATAGTGGTTTTTTAAAAAACAAATAATGATGTGCTAGACTTGAGTTTTCAGAGCAGATTAGCTCAATAGTCAATATATGACATGTTAAAATTGGACAAAACATTTGGCCAAGTTTTCTGACTCACTCACAAAAACTGGAATAAAAATGGATTGTCTTCAAGATAGTTTTAAGTGCAGTGTCCAAAAGAAACATTCCTGTAACTTCATAAAAAATATCATTGTTATTTATTGCAGATATTTTGAGAAGGTGACAAAAAGAAAATTACATAGTATTATACACAGCGTTTCTAAATGCCCACTCAAGAGTGATTCATTTATTCTAACAGCTCCTTTCTCATGTAAGTGGCTCACTCTCTCACTTCATGTGCTTCACTTTGGTCACAAAAATACCACTTAGCAACCCCTTTGCTCCATTCTGCAGCTGCATGAGAAAAGGGCACATTCGGGAGAATCAAGTCTAAGGTGATTTTTAAGATCAAGTGCTTTCTTGAAAGCATGGCTATGAGGGATTATCTAGGTAAGGTTAAGAGAGTGGGGAGATCCACCTTGAATGTGGGCAAGACCATTCCGTGGGCTGGGCTCCTAGACTGTGTAAGAAGGAAAAAGCCAACTGAACCTGAGTATTTATTGCTCTCTGCTTCCTGGCCACAGATGTAATACAACTGGCTATCTTACATCACTGCTGCCATGACCTCCTTACCACAATACCACAGACAGCACCACTGAACTGTAAGCCAAAATAAACGCGTCTTGCTTTATTTGCATTTGTCAAGTATCTTGTCACTGAAACATGTAAATAAGACAGTTTGTGACATATGTTTTCCTCTAGTCCCATGT
Organism: Grammomys surdaster; assembly: GCF_004785775.1. Taxonomy (NCBI): domain Eukaryota; kingdom Metazoa; phylum Chordata; class Mammalia; order Rodentia; family Muridae; genus Grammomys; species Grammomys surdaster. The sequence continues at coordinate 5,556,937 of NW_021604616.1, read as the reverse complement.
AGTAACTCAACTAAAAGCCATGAGTCATTTGGATTATCTTTTATTCTTGTTACTGACAGGAATAAAGTAATTCAAAAGAAATTACACAAATTCTTCCATGGAATAAACTATATAGGATACTGTAAAAAAATATTAGTTTAAATTATTTATTTAGGAATCTCTGAATCTGAATTAAAAATATCAATGAGAGTGGAGACTTTGTCCTGGCAGCCTGCTTTATAATACATGAACAGGAGGACCGAGCAGTAATAAAAATAAAATATGAGGTAGGGTTTAGTCATAACTGCCCCCCATTAGTGTCCTAATCCTGGAGGCACACTGACATCTACAGAAGAAACTGATGGACAGGAGGGGATAAAGTGAAAAATCACTTTGGGGAGCAACCCCAGGGAAATGGCTCATATGAGGAAACCCTTAAAGAACACTGGGAATGCAAATTAGCTTTTTGCATCATCAATTATTTTTGGATTTCCCGAAGTGTGGCCAGTGTCTTTATCAATAATCACCAATAGTGCCAGGCGGTGATGGTGCACACCTTTAATCCCAGCACTTGGGAGGCAGAGGCAGGCGGATTTCTGAGTTCGAGAGTTCGAGGATAGCCTGGTCTACAGAGTGAGTTCCAGGACAGCCAGGGCTACACAGAGAAACCCTGTCTCGGAAAAAAAAAAAAAGAACAATCACCCATAGAATTCTGTTCTAGCAGCTGTGCCATTACATAGCACCAGGATTTGCTGTATCTTCAAAGATCCAATGTAGCTCGTCATCTTTCAGTGCTGTAGTTACCACTAACTCCCTGGTTTTCTGTCTCCTTAGCCAGTCCATTTTCATGACTTACAATGTTTTCTACAAAATCTACATTATTCAATGTTTGTACAAACTCCCATACCACTATGTCGATCGCCATCAGCTGATGGAAGCCTGCCTCCCACCACATTCCTCCTAATAGTTCTCTTTCTAGACTTTACCTCACCTATGAATGACGAAGTGTCCCTTGATCACATAGCAGCCTTGTAACAGGTGAGTGTTTACTTCTGCCAGTCCTGGACAGGTGTGCTTTTCCCACTGACTATTTTCCATCATACACGTGTTCTCATACCTCAGACTGGAAAACTAGGAGAGTGGGTGGAAGGGAGCCATCATGTTAGCCATGAAACACCTTATGCATGTGGAGTGCCTTAGTAGAATCTTAAATTGAAATTATGTGAAGCAATAGATTTCTACACTTTTAGACACACATTTGTTAAACCATCCTTGAAAGAGATATACCATGATCTGTGCTTTCAAATTTGTCTGCCAAAGAAATGTGATCTTTCTGGACAGCAGTGGCACATACCTTTAGTCCTAGCACTTTGGAAGCAGAAGTAGCTGTTTTCCAAACTTGAGGGCAGCCTGATACACAGAGTCAGAGAGCCAAGGCTACACAGAAAAACCTTGTCTCAAAGATAAAACAACAACAACAACAACAACAACACAATAAAACATAACAAAACAAAATAATAAAAGGAAAGAAAAAAAAAGAAATTTGATCTTTTTGTGTCCCATGTCTTCCAGAATGTCAAATAAGCCTAATTTAATTGCTTTGTTGGCTGCACATCTCAAAACTTGAGGCCTGTGTGGTTTTGGGCACTTGAACATTTGTGTTCACTCCTAGTTGGCTTTTTTTACCAAGGCAATTTCCTCCAATTATTTTCACTTTGGTTTACATATTATTTTAACCTTTAAACTGTATCTTTGGGGCTAGAGAGATGGCTCAGCCATTCCGAGCACTTGTTGCTCCCACAACACCTGTGGCTTATAAACGCCTGTAACCACAGCTGCAGGGGGTCTGATGCCCTCTTGTGGATCTTCACGCACCTGCATGCATATGGTGCATAACATACATGTGGGCACACACATACACATTAAAAAATAAATCTTGAAAAACAAAGACTTAAACATGTTATTTTAGTCGAGGGAGATAACAAATACACTAGGCTATAGTCTCCGAATGCTGGCTGCCTTTCCACTTTACCTCCTTCTCTGTAAGGTTATATCTTTCTTTAATTTAAAACAACGTGTGCCCCCATGAAAAAGAATATTTCTATACTTGTACTTGCATTATGCCAGCTATAGTTTTAGTCATTTGTTTTCACAGGATACTTAATTTTCCCCCTAAGTACAATTTACGTTCAGAGGCACATCTTTTCTGTGTGCACCCTTACATCCACACCTTTACAATGTATATTGTTACTATATTACTATTCTACTCAAGCTTTGCAAAAGCTTAAATGCCTACCAGATTTACCTTAAGGCTCTCCCATGTTTTTTCCAATGGAGAATCTGGTGGAATCACACAGTAGAGAAGTCGGTAAGTTGGCTTTTTTTCTCTCAGTGTTTACATAAAACTTTTATTTCATCATGAACTACATACTTCAGTCAAACAAAATTTGATGCAATGTGAGCACAGAACTGGTATGAGAAAACCTTAGGATTCTTCTCAAAACAGCCTGCTTTCCCAACTACGTTATTTGATAATACACTTATGAGGTCTGGACTGACAGCTCAGTGGTTAAGAATGTCTACTGCTCCAACATGAGACCTCACTTCAGTTCCTAACATTCACATCAGGTGGTTTGCAAGTATCTATAACTCTAGCTCCAGAGGGATTAAACACCTCTGATTTTCATGGGCACCTGCTCTCACATATAAATACTCCTACAGAGACATACATGAGTACACATAATTGAACTTAGGAAAATAAATTTGCAGAATTCAATGCTTATACAATCAGTTTGTTTCCATAGTAACCACTAGTAGATAATTTCAATTTATCCCTCAAAGTTCTTCCAGAAGAGGTCTTCAAGCATTCCCCACAAGTAATTATTTCCCACTTAAATATAAACATATGGAAGTCTAAGTAATATACTGTACTAGTAAATGTTCCCTACAGAAAAAATAATTATACGTATAACTTTATTATAGATTGTTTTGTCTTTTTCATAGTGGACTATAATCCTTTTCATCAGCATCATTCCTCTGGTTGTTATTTATTGGATGTACCAGACTCAGAACTTGTTGGATTATGTGAAAGTGGTTTATAAAATTGGCGTAGTGTCATAGCTGAGACTACTGGCTTTACACAATAACTCAAAGCCAGAGATACCACTCCTGCCAGCTCTTTCCTGTTATCTGAAATTGAATATTAAACTCTCAAATGATGTCCTTGTTAGAAAATTTTCAACACATATTATAGAGAATTATCTGAAACTTGTTAAGCTTCTCAGAGATGCTCAATGCAGATGAAAGTGGTAGATGAAACTGTACTACAAACCATCATGAACTAGTAAAGTTAAGACTGAAGCTGAACATCCCAGAACAGTGTCTGCTACTTTTGCTTGTTCTATACAATTACAGATAGCTGGTTGATTAGGATGGATCAAATCTTAAATTTAATAAGTCTGAAAAGATCTAATTGTGTTACCTAAATTGAATTTCTGTGGTCATATTTGTGAAACTGAATTTTGTAGAACGTTATGAGAGTTTGGGGTAAAAGTCTCTTGGTTAGATATGAAGGCTTATTTATGGGGTCTCAAAAAGAAAGTCTCAGAATAATGTAACTATTACTGTGATTTGTAAAATACTTGAATTAATTGACATCTTAAGACGTATTTACACTGGAACTTGAGGAAGCTACTTGTGGCTAGATTTGGGCTAACTCTTCATATTTTCTTTCTTATTCCACTGTCCTTTTTCCTTCCTTCCTTCCTTCCTTCCTTCCTTCCTTCCTTCCTTCCTTCCTTCCTTCCTTCCTTCCTTTCTATTTTGCAAATATCTGTATGTGTAATTATACTTGTAGCCACTTGCTGTCAATTAGTGCATCCACAGTTAAATAAGATAGAAATTAATCCTTTAAAAATGAATAGATCTCTATCATTGATTTAAAGTTGGGGCTAGAAATGAGAATAGGAGCTAATACATGTTGAGCATACATGTATACTGTAACGTACACTGTCCACATTCGATGAGAAACAGGACAAAATTCAGAGCTTTTAAGCAACAAAAGCTGATGTTCAAAAGTGTTAGAAATGATTTCAGGGGAAGGAGTCTACAACATTTTTCGATGTTGAGTTATTATTTTATCTTCCTTAGAAAACCCTAACACACACTAGCCTCATGGATTTAGAAGTCCTGTCATAAGAAACATACTACTTCTGTTTATTCTGGTGCATCTCATAGTGATTTGTGTTTGTGAATACTTTTGAGTCATATCTCATGGGGCCCAAGTACTCAAAGGAACACTTTTCAGAAATGTTGACATGCAATATGAGTAAACATAATATATTGCACATAAGGGTAGACTTATACACAATGGCAGAACACACTGACTGTGGTTAAGTGGAACAGGCAATATTGATATATATTATATAGATTGAAGGTTTAGAGCTGAACCCATTGTCTGGAACATAGTAGGTACTTGATAAATTATCTTTGGAAGTGAACTCATTGTAATATATAAACCTTCACTCTTTCCAGCCCCAGCATTCAGCAGCCAATCTCCTATGAGACTTCTTGATGCTTTAACATGGGATCAGAGAGGAAGGCAAATTTATGATGACCACCTGTAACTCAAACTCTGCTTGGCATATTTTAACTTATTGGGTTACAGCAAGGAACTTCATTCGTGGTTGTAAAACACTGCTTGGTGTGAAACCCTAGCATGCTGAAGCAGACCCTGTAGCCATTAACATTTAGAGGGTTGTTTTCTCAATGTTACATAACCTCTGTCCATGCTGAAGAACATGTTAGTCTCCAGGGGCCACTGATCTCCCCGGATGGCACAAGTTTCTGGCACTCTTTGGCTGATGAATTGTCTTTCTTAGAATTTGGTCCTTTTTAGAAGCTATGTTTGTGATTCCTATTTTCTTGGAAACTCAGATGCTCAAGTCCATTTAACATTTTGCTATTTAAAAATCTGTTTTCTTTTACATTTATGATATTTAATTACACTTATTATAGATATACTTATTGCATATAGTGATGAATATCATGAAGATACATTCCTACAATAATTTGAGCATGCCATGTCTCCTCTCATTCTCCTCATCCCTTCCACTCTTCCCCTTTATTTACACAGAATCACTTTTACTTTCATGTAATCATATATATTTCATGAAATTATATATATTTCATGATATTTATCTATTTTGAGTATGACTTATTTTGTTTAATACAAAGAGTTCTAATTAATTCTGAATTTCTGTAAACGAAATAATTTTGCTTTTCTTTATGGCTGAATTAAGTCAGCTGTGTGTTTATGGTACATTTCTATGTTCATTCATCTACTGACAGACACTTGCCTATGATGTATTTATTTATAATCCTTCAGATAAATATTAGCAGTGATATAGCTGAATCATATAAGGCTCTACTTTTGGTTTTTTAAGGGACCGTCAATACTCAATCTAGAATAACTCTATTGATCTACATTCTTATCAGTAACTCTATTGATCCATTCTTCCAAGTGGATCAAGGTGCTGCCTGCCCTATATCCTCGCCAGTCTTTGTTGTTGCCTGTCTTTTGGATGATAGCTGTTCTGACTCAGGTTCGATGGATTCTTGAGTCTTGCTTTAATTTACATAGAAACTGGTGTCTAAGAGTGATAGATATTGTGCTTCAGATGCTTATTGCAGTTCGTCTTTTGAGACTTGTATGTTGATTAGGTTACTTATTGTTCTGAGCACTGACTTTGGGTTTTGAGTTATTTGAGCTCTCCAAACATCTTTGATGTTATTGTCAGATGAATAGCTAGAAAATATTTCTCTCATTCTGAGTACTAGCTCTCCATTTGCTAGTTCCCTTTGCTCTACAGAAGGTTTTGGATTTTAAGGAATCTCATTTACTAATTCTTGGTTTAGTTTATGAGTGTTTTATAAAAGTCCTTTCTTGTACCTGTATCTTTAGTTTTTCTTGTATTTTTGGTCATATTATCAAAGTCTTTGATCCATTTTGAATTAACTTTTGTATTGGGCATGATATGACAGTTTTATTCTTCTACATATGGTTATCAAGTTTTCTCAAGCCCATTTCTTGAAGAAGCTGTCTTTTATCCAATGTATCTTTTGGAAACATTTTTCAAAAATGATGTGGCTCTAAGTCTGGAGATATTTCTGAGTTGGTCCTAGGGGTTTTCTGGTGGAATCTACAGTCTTTTATTTATAGAATCTTACCATCTGAAGTAGAGATAATTTGGCTTCTTGCCTTTCTGTGATTCATTTTATTTTCTTCTTTTATCTTATTGTCCTAGCTGAGGCTTTAGGCATTATATTCAGTAAGAGTAGAGAGTGTTACTCTTGTCTCATTTTTTTCTCTTATTTATTACATGTTGATAATTCTGTTGTAGTTGCCTTACATACTGGGGTATGCCTTTTTTGTTTCTAGATTCTTTAGTGGTTTTTTTTATTTTAATGAAGAGTTGTTTAGTCTTACCAAAAGCATATGTTGATTTGATTATGTGATTTCTGTCCTTCAGTCTCCTTATGTGATATATTACATTTATTGGCTTGTATATGTTGAATTATATTGTATACAAAATAAAGACAACTTGATGGCTATGAATCATATTTTTGAAGTGTTGAAGTCAGTTTCTCAGTATTGAGATGTTTTACACCTGTGCTCATCCAGGAGATTGGTTTATAATATATTTTTTGCTGTGCCTTTATCTGGTTTTGGCATTAGTGTGATTGTAGCTTTGTAAAATAAATTTAGTAAGATTCTTTTTCGTTCTAATTTATTGACTAGTTTTAGGTAAACTGATATTTATTAGTGATCTATGGGAATTATGCAGTGAATCAATCTGGTACTAGCTTCAATTTCACTGCTTTTGTAGCTCTGTTTAAATTGTTTGGAACTCCTTGATTTCATTTTTGTAGGTGATATATGTATAGAAATATATTCATTTTTATAGGTTTTTCAATTTATTGGCATATAGGTCTTTCAGAATAAGATCTAAATCTTCTGAATTTTATTGTTATATGTCATAAACTGTTTCCTCTCAGTTTTGACTTTACTAATTTGAATATTTATCTTTCCTTAGTATAGCTGAAAATTTATCAATCATATTTATCTGTTCAAAAACCAATTATTTATTTCATTGATTATTTTTTTATTTCTAGTTTATCAATTTCTGTTATTATTTTCATTGTATATTTGTACCTATTAATTTTGGATTAGATTTCTTCTTGTTTTACTAAAATCATAGGGTGAATCATTCAGTTATATAACTGAGATTTCTCTAGCTTTTTAAATATAGCCATTTATAGTTACAAACTTCTGTTTTATTACCAGTTTCCTTATTTATCTCAGATTCTGGAATTTTATGTTAACACAGTTCTAAGAATTTAAAAATTTCCTGATTTCTCCAATGACTCATTCATTGTTTAGTGGTTTAATTTTTTTTCTATTCAATTGGAATAATATATTGGCTTTTTGGAAAATGTGAACAATTAAAAGAAAATGCAAAGACTTACAAAGAGGCAGCATTGAGAAATACAAAAGAAAGCGTTCTTGGGCTGACAGCTATACAATGTCTAATCTATAGTTTACAGAAAGTATCTAATTTTATTTTATTTTCTCAAACCGTAATTAATTCACACAGGGGTTATAAACACAGAAAGGCAGGATGTGGGGAAGGGAATGACACTGGAGTGTGGGTGTTCAGGGGGAATACAGATATTTTCAGAACCGGGTATCGGCTGGGTGAAGGTTCAGGGGACAAGTCACTATGACTCTGCCTATGACTCGCTTGTCCTTATCTAAGTTGGTATTGTCTGCCAAGGCTACCTATTTACAAGATCTATGACTACTCAGGCTTATAAGTTTCCACAAAAGTTGCCTGTTGACATTAGCTTATAGCCATCTGTAAGCTGTATAGCCACTCAATAGCTTTTACTGCCCCAAAACTTCAAAATTCTTCACCTTCCATGTGGTCATCTTCATTGTAGCATCTCATGCCTAGAACCAATTCCTGTCTAGATTTTCCCCACTGTGTGATAAGTACCACAAGCAAAATAAATGTGCAGGAGAAAAGTGTTTATTTAGCTTTCATGATATCATCCATTACCAGGAAGGAGAATCCAGGGCAGGAACTAATAGCAGGAACCTGGAGGCGGGAACTGGAGCAAACAGCTTGGAAGCATGCTGTAGTAGCTTTACCCTAGGTTCAGGTTCAACTATATTTCTCATTAACACAGGCCTACCTACCTAGGCATGGTATGGAACACAGTGAACAGTACGGTTCTACATCAATTAGAAATCAAGTAAGTGCCCTCACACACCTTCCCACAGGTCAACCTGACAGAGACAATTCTTTCAGCTGGTATTTCTTCTTTACAGCTGTGTCAAATTAATAACCAAGATTAACCACCATGGTTAGTGTTGAAATATTTTTATTTTGCTCTCATTGTATATTGTCATCTTTAGATCATCACTACTGCACAAATATCCCAATACACTCTTGTATTTATATTGCTCTATTATTATTTATTGTTGTTTCTGCATCCATCTGTTATGTCCTCTCTAAGAATTAGCTTAGATGCAATTCATATCCCTTCTCTCAGTCATACTTTATTTCCAAGCTACTCTTTTCCATTTTATCCTCTATATAATTTTAGTATAATTTTCAATAGCTTTAAACACCTTTAAGCCTCATTCACCCTGACAATATCCCAACAGTTCCTCCTTCCAATTTACTTTATCTCCTCTATTTTTTCTGTTTTTCTTCTAGTATTTTTAAAATCTTATTCATATTATTTTCTTTGCATGTATATACATAGTAACTAATATCATAGCTAGTACTTCATATATACTGTATAATCCTACTCTACAAACCTTACTGGAGTTAAAGGTATAATTATTTTTTAATTAATTAATTAATTAATTCACTGTACATCTCAATATCATTTCCCCTCTTCCAAATCCCCTCCTCTTGCAGCTCCTTTCCCCATTCCTCCTTCCCTTCTCCTCTGAGAAGGAGTAGCCCTCAAGTATCACCACCCTACCTCTACCCCAGCACATCAGTTACTGTAGGACTGGGCATATTCTCTCTCACTGAGGGCAGACAAGGCAGCCCAGCCAGGGGAACTGGATCCTTAGGCAAGCAAGAAATTCAGTGGTAGCCCCATTCCAGTTGTTGGTGTACCCACATGAAGACCAAGATGCACATCTGCTACATATGTGCAGGAACCTAGGTGCAGTCTATGCATGCTCTTCGGTTGGTGAGTCTGCCTCTAGGAGCCTCCAAGGGTCCCTGTTAGATTTCCCTGTGGAGTCACCATCTTCTTGGCATCTCTCAATCCTTCCCTCAACTCTTCCACAAGACTTCCTGAGCTCCATCCAATTAATGTTTGGCTATGGGTATCTATCTACATCTGTTTGGGTCAGTTGTTGGGTGGAGCCTCTCAGAGGACTCTCATACTAGGATCCTGTCTGCAAGCATAACATAGTATCATTAATAATGTCAGGGATTTGTTCTTGCCCATGGGATATGTCTCAATTTGGGCCAATCATTGGTTGGCAATTCCCTCCAGCTTTTCTCTATCTTTGTCCCTGCATGTCTTGTAGGCAGGACACATTTTAGGTTGAAAGTTTTATGGGTGGATTGTTTTCCTTATCCATCTACTGGGAGTCCTGCCTGGCTACCAGAATGGGCAACTTCAGATCCATATCCTCCACTGCTAGGAGTTTCAACTAGAGTCACCCCCATAGATACCCTGTGGCCTCCTCTCATCCCAGGTCTCTGACATGTCCTAGAGATGCTTCGATCCCCCGGTTGATTTCTGTTCTTTCTCCCCTGCTCTCCCTACACCTGACCCCCCCCCATTCTCCTCCCAAACCCCTCTCCCAGAAAACATAATTATATTTAATTGAACATTAATTATAGTGTTTTTAAAATAATCCTATCAATCAGTTTTATTTCATCAATCAGTGGTTGTTTCTTCATTAGTATTCTAGTAATGAAGTAGTGTGGAAACATCCTGGCGACAAATAAAAACAAAAAGTTTGTCAAATTCACAAAGAGTAGACTTGTAATGGTGAATCTTGGTTGTCAACTAGACACAACTAAGAACTGTGCTTTTAGAGTTATTAGAGTTTCTCCTGTGATCTCTTCTCTCCTTATACCAGATTCAAAGGAGATGATAGAAGACAAAGATGATTGGTAGCTTCCCAGGGTCTGCGTGACAAAATTTGTGGCTCTTGTCATGCAAAATTTCATTTTTGATGTCTTTTATTCTAGACATTTTCCTTTTCTCGTCCTTATAGATCCAGAGTTGGTAGAACTACTATCCTTTTCTTCTGTCCATAAACTCCTACAGCAAGTAATTGTTAAATGCTTATAGGTCTTTAAAATTACAGAGGTAGAGATGACCCCAAGTTGTCTCCTTGCCCAACAAAAAAGCATAACAAAGCCAAAATCCATAGTTCTGCATGAGACCAAGTTTGCTCTAACTATACCCAGATGCCTGTGTTATACCAGAGGACAGTCTGGGAATGGCAGCTGGTGCTCATCAATTCGCATTTGGGAGAGTGAGATGGGAAGACTAAGAGTTTGAAGCCAGCCTTGGCTACATAGTACTACTCTATCTGCATATACAAATAAACACAAAAACCTATAAATATTTGCTATTATTTGAAAATGAAACCTCCATGGGCTCATGGTCCTCAATTGGCAGTGCTATTTTGGGAAGTAATAGACACTTCATGTAGTGGGACCTAGAAGAGGAATGTAGGGCTATTCTGTCCCTGTTCCTTCCTTTCTGCCTCCCCTTTCTTGTTTCCTATTTGTCATGATTCAGATAGCTCCTCTGCCGTGTACCATTACTGTCATGATACTCTCCCAAAGCACGTGGAGGCTCTGAAACCACAGGACTAAATAAAAAATTATTATTTAAATTGTTCTTCCAGTAGTTCTGGCGGTAGAATACATCTCCATTTCTCACCTTTATTTTTTAACCTTCTCTACCTCTTTAAAAATCATATATACCTCTGTAATTTCAAAGATTAAACAAATGTTTACTGTAGGACTTTATGGACAATTTTATTTTTAATCTTTTAAGCTGGCTTCATCCATTGAGTTACTGTTATGGACCTTTATAAAACTGTCTTTAATTAATGAACTCATTGCCCTTTTTCTTATCTTATTAGAGCTCAAAGCAACACATATTGCATTTAGATTCTTTTCCAACATTATTTGTTATTGACTTCTGCATCTATTTTATAGGTTATCATTTGACTTTTTACTGTACTTTTAAAAAACTCATGTTGTTAGACAGGGTCTTCCTATGTAATCCAGTCCAGGCCTCAAGGTCTCTGAGGTCCTCCTACCTCTTCTATTCAAGGGCCTGGGTTCACACTCATGGGCCTTGCTTCATTATTTCACTATTTTCAGAACTTGGATCCTTGGATTCTCTGGACAAACTCTTTCCTCATGTGATTTCATACATTTCCAAGGTCCTACATTTTTCTTTAGTGCCATGACTCCTTAGAGCTTCCAACTCATATCTGACTACCCACTGGAATATATTACATCACAATTTCAGTTTAGGAAGTGTCAAAATAGAGTCTCACTTGGAGACTCACTTATCCCACAGCACATATGGAACTTTCCCCTTTCAGACCATTATTATTCAGTGAGTGTATAGGGCTTTTTTGAGGTTTATGAGTCCCTGAAACATTACAGAACAATTTCTCTATTTGTCTGTATGAGATAAGTCAAAGAAGGGTCAAGCAAAATCTGAAACACCAACAGGTGTCACTCTTGCTGAGCAGTGACTGGGAAGGGTGCCAAAGATGACTGAAGAGATGCCTTTGTTAGTCATCAGTGAGGAAAAGACGTCTTACATAACTTCTGGGCATAAGGGATAAACAGTGATTGCGTATACATAGTCCAAGACACTCATCGAGTGATGACTTCCACATGGCTGCTAAGTACTTAGGCAATGTTCTCGCTTTGGTCCTTTGCTGGGCCAATCCCACTTCTGTTCACTCAGGTCTCCATCTTTTGCCTCTAACCAGTAAACTACTTAATGTTAATATTTTACTTTCTTCCTATTTCAGAATGATAATATATTTGCATTTGTTAATATATCTGCAGCTTTAATATTTTGAAGTATATCAATAGCATTGGTTTGCAAAGAGCATTTACAGAGAGAAATCTCTAAGCAGATTAGAACTACCTTGAATGTGGCTATATACACATAGGCCAGGGGCATGGATAGAATGAAAAAAAAATGGGGTTGGGGATATAGCTCATTTGGTAAAATGCTTAATGTACAAACAAACATGAGAACATTTTTGTTAACTTCACGTAAAATTGAACCCCATTGTATTTCTTAAGCTTGCAATACTCTTCTGAAACATTTGAATATTGTAAGACAATGTTTAAATATTGTAAGGTTTTACATTGTAGACAAATGATTGGACCTAATTTCTGAGATATGGGAATTTAGGTGGAGTGGATAAATTCAATAGGAGAAAGACCAGGCTAGTACCTGAAAGACATATGCAGTACATATGTAGTGATGTAATATAGATGGATGTAATATAATTGGAATTATATCAATTGAATGTACTGTCCACTGGGATAAGAGAATGGAACACACTGAGGAGTATTTATAAGAGAGGTGCAATAAGAAGCTAAGATAGAACCCATGAAACAATGGAGATGGCAAGGAGGCTATTCTACTACACAACTGTGTGTACACAGCACCATTCATGCAGGAAGAAACTTAGGGTGAGGAGGCTGCGATGGAGGTGATAAATCCTCTTAGACTATTTCCTACATTTGAGAATTTGTAGAAAAGTGAAAGGAGACATGTTCATCTGGGTGTTGGGTTATAGATCTAGAGTCTGAAGTATGATGATTCTGGTTATCAGAGGAGTTAGTTTCTAAAGCAGAGGTTAGAATCTGTGATTTCAAATTGTTTTAGCAAATGCTGGAGGTGTGATCAACAGAAAACATGGAGATATGGGTGGAGAGCTGGGTGGAGAGCCAGTCTTCCAGAAGGCTGTTGATTCAAATGCTATAGGACAAAGAGCTCAGTTAAGAGTCAAAATGCATTGAATCCCCAAGCAGAAGGCAGTGATGATGTTTTACAAAGTAATTTGGATGAAATAGTAGGGATAGAAAGAAAATGTATTGGGGTGAATTTTTTTGAGTAAATGAGAGATACTTTATTTTGTAGTTAGCTGGGAAAATAAATGAAGGTGTCAATGAGTACAATTGGGGATTGTTTATTTTTATTTTTGCAATTAGAAGAAAAGGAGGCAATGATTATAAAGGCACCTAAAAATCCCCCCAAAATCAAGTAAAAAGCAATAAAAAGGGAAGAGGGCATAATAGATTATGGGTTAAGTCTCAGTATGAACCATGTGTGTGGAGTTTGTGTCAAGCAAACCACTCTTCAAGTTTGCCCTTATCTTTCTGGGATTGAGACATACATTTTATTACTTTTGGACAAAGTTTTATTTTTTCTATGAACTTTAAATGTGAATAATATGTGCATGTGCAAATGCATTGCATGTGTGTGTGTGTGTGTGTGTGCAAGCACCCTTGTGAGCCAACACAAAGTTACATATTTCGCACGGGAAATGTGAAGATAATCTTGTTTGGATATTTGTACAGCTTGTCACTGCTCAGGGGTGATGAATAGGTGAGTCCTAAATAAACTCCAATCTTCTTTACTTTCTTCTTATACAAACAATATCTGTCTATCATGAGATGAACTGGATGGTTTACAAATACATTGCAACTTCTGCATTGCCTGCTGCTAAAGCTGCAATCACTCCAGATACAACATGTTTTTCCTTTTTAAAATAAGGCTTTTGACAGCAATTCCTTCCTCTGTGATTTGGTTTCTTTTATTTGACCGCTTCGCCTCATTTTAGGAACAATTGAAAAACTCACCTAATTAAAATGTACAGATCATAAAGTTTTATTCAGTGTTAAGGCTAATTCTCCTGTACGGTATTGAATGCCAGAGATTATTTTTCCAGTGGGAGTGATGCCCAGAACACTCTTATTTCATTATTAATATAAGTTATCACCAGGTAAGGAATTTGCCTGAGAATTCCAGACATCATCCTCAGTATGGATTGGAATGGTATTACAATAGATAGTGACTACTCTGTTCTTAATGAATAATCAGATGATTAAAAGGAAATAGATAATGCTTTAACAACTAGGTGAATTATCTTAGAAATGAGTTCAATGGTCAGAGATTTCACTTGTTGGGTTGTTCTGAGCTCTAAAGAGTGAAACACACTTATGTTTTGAAGAAATACTTAAGAGTATGTATCCGAGAAATGTAGCCTTTTCTCTGATTTATGAGCATCTCACTTAGCGTGAATTAGGCAGGGAGTTTCAAAGAACTCGAGATACCACAGCTGGGAAAACAACAGGGATCCAAGTATCTCTACTGGAAACTCCAGTAAACCCCACAAAGGTGCAAGCCAGAAACTACCAAAATAGCACCAGCTCTGAGTATCACAAATTTGATCGTGAAGCCATGCAGTTGAGTCCTTCTGGAGAGACAAATAAAGAGGGCAGGACTGGGTACAGATGCAGGAACAGACAGACGAATGGATGGTAGGCCCAGATCCAGATGGGTGAACAGGAAGGAAGGCATATCAGTGGAGACAGCAGTAGACAATATCAACAGCAGGGAGTGAGCTGAGCTAAGTCTCTAGGACTTTTGGGAATTTTATGCTTGTTAGTCTTACACACGCACACACACACACACACACACTTCACATTACACACATACACAGAGAGAAACAGAGAGACAGAGAGATAGAAAGACAGAGAGATAAAAAGATAGAGACAAAGCTAGAGACACACAGAGAGAGACAGAGAGAGAGAAAGACAAAGAAATGAGTGAAGGTTACAGGATATGAATGGCTAGATAACAGGTTTGTGTGGTGGTTTGAAAAGATTTGGCCCTCACAGACTGATGTGTTTTAATGCTTGGCCCACAGTGAATGGCACTATTAGGATATGTGGCCTTGTTCTGGTGGTTGTGGCCTTTTGGAGGAAGTGTGTCACTGTGGGGGTGGACTTTTGGGTCTCCTAATCTCTGCCCAGTACACAATCAGAGCTTCTTCTGGGCTGCCTGAAGAAGAGTCTCCTCCTGATTACTAAAATGGAGAACTCTCAGCTCTTTCTCCATTTTTGCCTGGATGCTGCCATTCTTCCTGCCATGAAGATAATGGATGAATCTCTGAAACTGTAAGCCAGCTCCAACTAACTGTTGCCCTTTATAAGAGTTGCCTTGGTCATGCTGTCTCTTCATAGAAATAAAAACCTAACTAAGACAAGCTGGAAGTCAAAGCTGCTTGTACAGTGGAGCATCTCAAGGCAAGGCACAGTACGATAATGCTGCTGTTTTATGAAATGTAGAGTCACTTAGAACAAAAATGCCGTTATCTAAACAATCACACTTTATTATTTATTCAAACACGGCTAACTTATAATGACTAAATACAATTTTATTGACTTTAATTAACATGGAAATTAGTTATATTTGTTTCTTATATGTTTTGGAAAGATATCTTGTCAAGCTTAGAAGAAAGGATATATCTTACTTACTTTGGTAAGCTTCTGAAGGTTTGGAAGATAACTCTCCAAACAGTCACAGTGGTGAGTTTCCACTCAGACATCACCTGCTCTAGATTATAAAAATCTATGCCATACTTGCAGGGAAAGAGTGTAACATGATGGTTTTGTTGAGAGCATTTGAGGTATACTGTGTAGTTTTCTAATTATAGAAAACTAAAGTGGAGGAAGCCTTATCCCATGTGATAGTATGATTCTTTTTTTTTTCACTCCAGAAGTATTCTAATCATATCCTTCAAATACAGACTACCTTGGTCAGGTAGCAGGGAAACCTAACTGAGACAAACAAGGCAGATATAGCTAGGTCTATGTAATGGAAATGGAGTTCTTTTCTTTGGTAGAAGGAGGGAAGCTAGGGTTGTCCGGATTGAAGTATTTACTCTCTCTGGCCCTGACAACTGACCTTGGGTGACGGTAGAGTATATAGAAAGTGAAAGATAAACTGAAGTGGATACGGCATGGTGCTGGTCTCATCATATGTGACAGAGTAGGACTTATACACATAGGAGATAAATTGAAAGAACCCTTTTCAGGCTGGCAAAGTGCCATAGGTGAAAAGTCCCAGTGAGCATTTGAGGAATAAAAAGACATTCAGTATGGCTTCAGCATACCAGGTAAAGAAGGGAAGAAGTTGAGAGACAGGATTCTAAAGGATAGAGAGCTAGTAATCCATCACTCTATGGGTAATAACAAGGCTCCTGAAGGAACTCAAGTTGAGAAGAATTAAGAAGCATTCTGGGTGTTTTGGGCTGAATGAACAGGTCTGACCATAAGCGAAGGATGGAGAGATGGAAGAATAAGATGCATAGCTCCAGTGAATCTTGTAGTTCATTTCTGAGGTAATTTGTCTCATTATATACCCATTAGTGACCAAACTTTCTAGTTGAGCATAAGTGTAGCTTTATTTGTTTTCTGATTTATGTAGAGTTTGCCCTCCCCCCCCTCACTTCCAAGTTCCTATTTGCTTTTGAGTTGAATTCAGAAAGCTTCATTGATACATTTTTGGATTGTATGTAATAGAGGAGGCAGATCAGAGAATGCTGCCATACTGTTTGTAGTTTTCTGTTTATAAGAACATATAGCAATCGGTGGTTGCACTCCAGGAAAGACGAGTTTCAATTTTGTCATTGACAGATGAATGGGTTGTACTGCCAGCACATACTTACCCTGCCAAGCATCTTCTTATTGCTAGTGTACAGACAGCTTCTGAGGCTTGGCATTTAGCTGTTTTCTTTCCAATTTACTTTCTTCATAAAGTGAGGAGCACCTGTTAAATGGGAGCATTTGTTATAATGATGACAATATTAGCTGAATAAGGCCCCCTACAGGGTTAACGAGCAGACATCAGCTTTAATACATTTAGTATTATCAACTGCTACTTTATTTATTGAGATTAATATTTCTATATGCTAGGGAAATCAGATCTGAACATTGCAGTGATTACAATCAAAACAATGAGCTGAGATTTTTGAGGCTAGGTGGTCAGAACTGGTTACAACTTTGTACTTTTAGAATATCAATATTTGTTTAATATGGTGATGCTGAATGATTTTATTTTTATAAGATTATTATAGGCACACCCCACATTTATTTATGAAGAAATGAAAGCTTAGAATTTTTTAACATGTATGAGTGCCCTATCTGCATGTACCCCTGTGGTCCAGAAAAAGACATCATTACAGATGATTGTGAGCCACCATGTGGTTGCTGGAAATTGAACTCAGGACCTCTGGAAGAGCAGCCAGAGCTCTTAACTGTGAGCCATCTCTCCAGTTCCAAGCTTTGAATGTTTTGATTCAAGGAGCATGGGCTCTAAGTGGCAAAAATATGACAAATATTAGCTTTTATTTTTCTCAAATTATTTATGAAGTTCATATTCAAATTCTTAGTTTTGACTATTTATTTATTTTTATTGTATGTGGTATTATTGCTTTGACTGCATGTATATAAGTGTACAAGATATGTCCCTAGTGCTTCAGAGGTTAGACTTGGAGTTACAGGTGGAGTTAAAAGTCACCATTTGGTTGTTGGGAACTGAACACTGGTCTTCTACAAGAGCATCAAGGCTCTTAACTGCTAAGCCATCTCTCTAACTCCCCAGATCTTCTTATATTTATACCTAGCATTCGTAAAGAAACACTAGAGCACAGGATTGCTACCAAAAAGCTGAAATATAAAACACACTATTTCAGTGTGTTTGTAATTCGTCACAAAGCTGCGATCCTGATAATGGAGTGGAGGACACCGGAGCTGTCCATGTATACTTTTAGGTTTCTTCTTGTGGCTATTGTGCTGAGGTCCATTTAACTCAATGGCACACTTCATTGTTTCATGAAACTCATCAAAATTCACATATCCTTTGGAGTCCTAGAAAAATAATCATTTACTATATATGCTCAAGTTCTCTCTCTTTTTTTTTTCATACAATATATTCTGGTCAGAGTGCCCTAACTCATCTCAGATCTTTCCCACCTCTACCTTCTACACCTTCTTTCTCTCTTTTCAGAAAACAAACAAGTAAAAAAAATCAACAAACTAGAATTAAAAAACAAAATAAAACTGAGAAAAAAGCACAACATACACAGACACAGATGCAGACGCACACACAGACGCACACGCACACCCACACGCACACACACACCATAAACTTGGAAACCATAATAAACAAGCAAAAGACCGGTAAGATAAAAATGCTCAAACAAAGCAATGTAAGACAAAAGAAAAATCTACAAAAATACCACTGCCTTCATTCTATATTGCGCATCTATTGCTGGGCATACGACCTACAGCAAGTGTGGTTGGTGTACCATTGAGACTATCAATTTTAATACATTGAAGACATTCAGACATGTTTAGAATTGAGACATGTTTAGTATACATAAAGAGCCTCTTAAATTTGTTCTACACAGTATTTTTCCTATTTCTCTAAGTGTTATGATATGCACAATTGCATTTTGTGCAGAATTTTCAGTTATTATTATAGTTTTTAAATTCCAAAGGGCCAATGAGTTGGCTTATCTAGAAAAGCTGCTTCTTTCAACCCTGTGAGTACTGTTTGAATTTCCAGGATCCACATGGTAAAAGAGAGAATAGATCACCCTAAGTTGTTCTCTGACCTCTACAGAAGTGCAGTAATATATGGTGGTAGGTACAAGCACACACAGGGGTAGGTACACACGGACACAAACACACAAAATAAATAAATGAAAAAAATATAAAAATCTAGATTCAACTAAGAAAAGGTAATGAGAAATTTTTACAGGTTTAGTAGATTGCAATCTCAAAAATTATTTACTAATCTACAGAACTTATTGTGGATTTGCTTGTTACACTTTAGGTTTTTGGGCACAATGTTGATGAGTATATGAAAGACAAGTTATGTGCTAGAAGAATAACACTTATACAGAAACTAGGCTCTGCCAGAGTCTGACTAATACAGAGGTAGATGCATGCAGCCAACCATTGGACTGAGCATGGGGACCCCAATGGAGGAGTTAGGGGAAGGACTGAAGGATCTGAAGGGGTTTGTAACCCTACAGGAAGAACAATAACCAACCAGACCCTCTACCCCTCCCCCACCTCAAAGCTCCCTGGGACTAAACTACCAACCAGAGAGTACACATGAAGGGATCCATGGCTCCAGCTGCATATGTAGCAGAGGATGGCCTTATCATCAATGGGAGGAGAGCCTCTTGGTCTTGTGGAGCGTTGATGCCCAAACACAGGGGTATGCTAGGGTGGTGAGGTAGGAGTGGGTAGGTGGGTTGGGGAGTATCCTCATAGAGGCCAGGGAGAAAGGGAATGGGATAGGGGCTTTGTGGAGGGGAAGCTAGGAAGAAAGATAACATTTAAAATGTAAATAAGTAAAATAACAAACTAAAAAATAAAAAAATAACAAAAGAAAACAAACAAACAAACAAATACTCAAGTGTTTCAAACCAACAGTGTTGCATGGTCATCATTGTGACTTTGACCTGGGCTAACTAATGTCAATAGTGTAGAAATGTAAACCACAGCAAAATTTATAGCATATAGATGTACATGTACAGAGTGTGTGTGTGTGCATGTGTAAAATGTATAGCATATTTTTATAGACGCAATGTGTCACACCTCAGGTTGTGTGAGAGATTTATGTTTCTCTGTGGTGCCCTTGGATGTGGTGCAAGAAAACGGGACGACATTTAGGGCTGGGCACTTAGTAGAGTTGTTGCCTACTTAGTCCTCTGTTGCCTTTGGTTTGCACAAGTGTTTTGTTTATTATGACTTTTTAATTAAACAAATTTAATTGAAATCATTTAATATTCCTTTTGTCCTAATATATTGAGTTAATTTATTGGATAACTTGAAGCAATATTGGTTAAAAAGAATTGTCTCAGGAGTTACTGTTAAACTTGGATTTTGACTAATTGGTTTTCTTGCGTATTATGACCTAAATTCTTAGAAACACAGTTGTCTCAGAGATTAATGAGACAGGATCTACTGTGTGGCGCTATGGTGAGGGTGAACTAAAGCATGCTGAGTAGTGAGTATAGTCTAAGGCAAATAATGTGTTCAAAGGCTGATAGAAAAAATGAAAAGAGCTAAAGTTTTCTTACCTTCCATGAGAGGGTTAAATTTCAGGACATACACTTAGAGATGATTAATTACTTTTACTGAAACAACTCCACATATGGGAAATCTTTTTACATCCATATATTCACACACACACACACACACACACATATATATTAGCGGAAAGTTTTCTGTAAAAAGTGATTACTTTCTTTTAAATTTGACATTTCTTATTGGATCTCAGTAAATATCAGTGTTTGTTCTAGTAACTTACATATAGATTTTAATTAGGCTTTTCTTAACTTGTAAAATTTTGTAAACAAGAATTATCAAGCTAGATATGTTATTTTCTCCCTAGAAAACGAGTTGTATGTTCTGTGGATTTTTCTTATCTATCTATCTATCTATCTATCTATCTATCTATCTATCTATCTAT